>NW_027651026.1:0-27673 GCF_965287045.1 Carcharhinus amblyrhynchos
AACACTGTCCCCGTTAACCCCCGACACAGTCCCCGTTAACCCCCCGACGCCGTCCCCGTTAACCCCCGACACAGTCCCCGTTAACCCCCGACACCGTCCCCGTTAACCCCCGACACAGTCCCCGTTAACCCCCGACACAGTCCCCGTTAACCCCCGACACCGTCCCCGTTAACCCCCGACACCGTCCCCGTTAACCCCCGACACAGTCCCCGTTAACCCCCGACACCGTCCCCGTTAACCCCCGACACAGTCCCCGTTAACCCCCGACACCGTCCCCGTTAACCCCCGACACCGTCCCCGTTAACCCCCGACACAGTCCCCGTTAACCCCCGACGCCGTCCCCGTTAACCCCCGACGCAGTCCCCGTTAACCCCCGACGCAGTCCCCGTTAACCCCCGACACAGTCCCCGTTAACCCCCGACACAGTCCCCGTTAACCCCCGACACCGTCCCCGTTAACCCCCGACGCAGTCCCCGTTAACCCCCGACGCAGTCCCCGTTAACCCCCGACACAGTCCCCGTTAACCCCCGACACCGTCCCCGTTAACCCCCGACACAGTCCCCGTTAACCCCCGACGCCGTCCCCGTTAACCCCCGACGCAGTCCCCGTTAACCCCCGACACAGTCCCCGTTAACCCCCAACACAGTCCCCGTTAACCCCCGACACCGTCCCCGTTAACCCCCGACACCGTCCCCGTTAACCCCCAACACAGTCCCCGTTAACCCCCCGACGCCGTCCCCGTTAACCCCCCGACGCCGTCCCCGTTAACCCCCGACGCCGTCCCCGTTAACCCCCGACGCCGTCCCCGTTAACCCCCGACGCCGTCCCCGTTAACCCCCGACATAGTCCCCGTTAACCCCCGACACAGTCCCCGTTAACCCCCCGACACCGTCCCCGTTAACCCCCGACGCCGCCCCCGTTAACCACCGACGCCGTCCCCGTTAACCCCCGACGCCGCCCCCGTTAACCCCCGACACCGTCCCCGTTAACCCCCGACGCCGTCCCCGTTAACCCCCCGACACCGTCCCCGTTAACCCCCGACACAGTGCCCGTTAACCCCCGACGCTGTCCCCGTTAACCCCCGACACAGTCCCCGTTAACCCCCGACACCGTCCCCGTTAACCCCCGACACCGTCCCCGTTAACCCCCGACACAGTCCCCGTTAACCCCCGACACCGTCCCCGTTAACCCCCGACACCGTCCCCGTTAACCCCCGACGCCGTCCCCGTTAACCCCCGACACAGTCCCCGTTAACCCCCGACACCGTCCCCGTTAACCCCCGACACCGTCCCCGTTAACCCCCGACGCCGTCCCCGTTAACCCCCGACACAGTCCCCGTTAACCCCCGACGCCGTCCCCGTTAACCCCCCGACACAGTCCCCGTTAACCCCCGAACCAGTCCCCCTTTAACCCCCGACACAGTCCCCGTTAACCCCCGACGCCGTCCCCGTTAACCCCCGACACAGTCCCCGTTAACCCCCGACACAGTCCCCGTTAACCCCCGACGCCGTCCCCGTTAACCCCCGACGCCGTCCCCGTTAACCCCCGACGCCGTCCCCGTTAACCCCCGACACAGTCCCCGTTAACCCCCGACACCGTCCCCGTTAACCCCCGACACAGTCCCCGTTAAACCCCGACACAGTCCCCGTTAACCCCCGACACAGTCCCCGTTAACCCCCGACACAGTCCCCGTTAACCCCCGACACCGTCCCCGTTAACCCCCGACACCGTCCCCGTTAACACCCGACACAGTCCCCGTTAACCCCTGACACAGTCCCCGTTAACCCCCGACACAGTCCCCGTTAACCCCCCGACACCGTCCCCGTTAACCCCCCGACACCGTCCCCGTTAACCCCCGACACCGTCCCCGTTAACCCCCCGACACCGTCCCCGTTAACCCCCCGACGCCGTCCCCGTTAACCCCCGATGCAGTCCCCGTTAACCCCCGACACAGTCCCCGTTAACCCCCCGACACCGTCCCCGTTAACCCCCGACGCCGCCCCCGTTAACCACCGACGCCGTCCCCGTTAACCCCCGACACCGTCCCCGTTAACCCCCGACACAGTCCCCGTTAACCCCCGACACCGTCCCCGTTAACCCCCGACACCGTCCCCGTTAACCCCCGACGCCGCCCCCGTTAACCACCGACACCGTCCCCGTTAACCCCCGACACCGTCCCCGTTAACCCCCGACACAGTCCCCGTTAACCCCCGACACCGTCCCCGTTAACCCCCGACACCGTCCCCGTTAACCCCCGACACCGTCCCCGTTAACCCCCGACACAGTCCCCGTTAACCCCCGACGCCGTCCCCGTTAACCCCCCGACACAGTCCCCGTTAACCCCCGAACCAGTCCCCCTTTAACCCCCGACACAGTCCCCGTTAACCCCCGACACCGTCCCCGTTAACCCCCGACGCCGTCCCCGTTAACCCCCGACGCCGTCCCCGTTAACCCCCGACACAGTCCCCGTTAACCCCCGACGCCGTCCCCGTTAACCCCCGACGCCGTCCCCGTTAACCCCCGACGCCGTCCCCGTTAACCCCCGACGCCGTCCCCGTTAACCCCCGACGCCGTCCCCGTTAACCCCCGACACCGTCCCCGTTAACCCCCGACACAGTCCCCGTTAACCCCCGACACAGTCCCCGTTAACCCCCGACACAGTCCCCGTTAACCCCCGACACCGTCCCCGTTAACCCCCGACACAGCCCCCGTTAACCCCCGACACCGTCCCCGTTAACCCCCGACACAGTCCCCGTTAACCCCCGACACAGTCCCCGTTAACCCCCGACACCGTCCCCGTTAACCCCCCGACACCGTCCCCGTTAACCCCCCGACGCCGTCCCCGTTAACCCCCGACGCAGTCCCCGTTAACCCCCGACACAGTCCCCGTTAACCCCCCGACACCGTCCCCGTTAACCCCCGACGCCGCCCCCGTTAACCACCGACGCCGTCCCCGTTAACCCCCGACGCCGCCCCCGTTAACCACCGACACCGTCCCCGTTAACCCCCGACACCGTCCCCGTTAACCCCCGACGCCGCCCCCGTTAACCACCGACACCGTCCCCGTTAACCCCTGACGCCGTCCCCGTTAACCCCCGACACAGTCCCCGTTAACCCCCGACACCGTCCCCGTTAACCCCCGACACAGTCCCCGTTAACCCCCGACACAGTCCCCGTTAACCCCCCGACGCCGTCCCCGTTAACCCCCGACACAGTCCCCGTTAACCCCCGACACAGTCCCCGTTAACCCCCGACACAGTCCCCGTTAACCCCCGACGCCGTCCCCGTTAACCCCCCGACACCGTCCCCGTTAACCCCCGACACAGTCCCCGTTAACCCCCGACACCGCCCCCGTTAACCCCCGACACCGTCCCCGTTAACCCCCGACACCGTCCCCGTTAACCCCCGACACCGTCCCCGTTAACCCCCGACACCGTCCCCGTTAACCCCCGACACCGTCCCCGTTAACCCCCGACACAGTCCCCGTTAACCCCCGACACAGTCCCCGTTAACCCCCGACACCGTCCCCGTTAAGCCCCCCCTTCCCACTGCCCCTCGCTTCATTCAGGAAGCTTTTCCTCATCATTCTCCAGGGATCTGGGGAGATCCTGTGTCGCTCAGTGTGAGGCCCCCCTCAGACAGAGACAGAGAGAGAGACAGAGACTGGGGGATGAGGGTGTGAGTGCCTCACCCCCTGACAGCGCAGACTTGGCGGGGCTGGGTTATTGTGCCCTGTGTACAGGTTCCCTCCGTCTGGGATGGGGTGTGAGTGGGTGCATGGTGGGTGTGGGGCTGTGATTTGAGGAGCTGTGTGTGTCAGAGGGCAGGAGACAGGATTCCCTGTATCCCGAGGTGTGACAGGAGACTGACCCCGGGGTAGGGGTGGGGGACAGACAGAGTGAAGAATGGGCTCGCAGAGTAATGGAGGCCAGTGCATGGATCTGAAAACAATGGCTGCTGAAATTGAGGGGGTCAGAGGTTGGAGGGAGGGAAGGGATGGGGTTTGGGTTCATTCTCCATCAGGGTGAGTGTTAATGTAGTCACTGTGGCCTAGTGGAGCGGCTTCAACACATCCTCCCATCGGCAAGGTAACAGGAGTCCAAGAAAAGACAAAACAATGTTTAACACCATGACCACACAGAGAATAACATTAAACCACACGTGACCATCTACACACACAACACAACACAGCCTTCCTGCCCCTGATCACTGTCCAGTGACCCCTGGGTTAGAGAGAGAGGGGAAATCAGCCAGGGTTCCTGCTCCTGATCACTGTCCAGTGATCCCTGGGTTAGAGAGAGAGAGGGGGGAAATCAGCCAGGGTTCCTGCTCCTGATCACTGTCCAGTGATCCCTGGGTTAGAGAGAGAGAGAGGGGGGAAATCAGCCAGGGTTCCTGCTCCTGATCACTGTCCAGTGATCCCTGGGTTAGAGAGAGAGAGAGGGGAAATCAGCCAGGGTTCCTGCTCCTGATCACTGTCCAGTGATCCCTGGGTTAGAGAGAGAGAGAGGGGAAATCAGCCAGGGTTCCTGCTCCTGATCACTGTCCAGTGATCCCTGGGTTAGAGAGAGAGAGAGAGGGGAAATCAGCCAGGGTTCCTGCTCCTGATCACTGTCCAGTGACCCCTGGGTTAGAGAGAGAGGGGAAATCAGCCAGGGTTCCTGCTCCTGATCACTGTCCAGTGATCCCTGGGTTAGAGAGAGAGAGGGGGGAAATCAGCCAGGGTTCCTGCTCCTGATCACTGTCCAGTGATCCCTGGGTTAGAGAGAGAGAGAGGGGAAATCAGCCAGGGTTCCTGCTCCTGATCACTGTCCAGTGATCCCTGGGTTAGAGAGAGAGGGGAAATCAGCCAGGGTTCCTGCTCCTGATCACTGTCCAGTGATCCCTGGGTTAGAGAGAGAGAGAGAGGGGAAATCAGCCAGGGTTCCTGCTCCTGATCACTGTCCAGTGATCCCTGGGTTAGAGAGAGAGAGAGGGGAAATCAACCAGGGTTCCTGCTCCTGATCACTGTCCAGTGATCCCTGGGTTAGAGAGAGAGGGGGGAAATCAGCCAGGGTTCCTGCTCCTGATCACTGTCCAGTGATCCCTGGGTTAGAGAGAGAGAGAGAGGGGAAATCAGCCAGGGTTCCTGCTCCTGATCACTGTCCAGTGATCCTTGGGTTAGAGAGAGAGAGGGGAAATCAGCCAGGGTTCCTGCTCCTGATCACTGTCCAGTGATCCCTGGGTTAGAGAGAGAGAGAGGGGAAATCAGCCAGGGTTCCTGCTCCTGATCACTGTCCAGTGATCCCTGGGTTAGAGAGAGAGAGAGAGGGGAAATCAGCCAGGGTTCCTGCTCCTGATCACTGTCCAGTGATCCCTGGGTTAGAGAGAGAGAGAGAGGGGAAATCAGCCAGGGTTCCTGCTCCTGATCACTGTCCAGTGATCCCTGGGTTAGAGAGAGAGGGGAAATCAGGCAGGGTTCCTGCCCCTGATCACTGTCCAGTGATCCCTGGGTTAGAGAGAGAGGGGGGAAATCAGCCAGGGTTCCTGCTCCTGATCACTGTCCAGTGATCCCTGGGTTAGAGAGAGAGAGAGAGGGGAAATCAGCCAGGGTTCCTGCTCCTGATCACTGTCCAGTGATCCCTGGGTTAGAGAGAGAGAGGGGAAATCAGCCAGGGTTCCTGCTCCTGATCACTGTCCAGTGATCCCTGGGTTAGAGAGAGAGGGGAAATCAGCCAGGGTTCCTGCTCCTGATCACTGTCCAGTGATCCCTGGGTTAGAGAGAGAGAGAGAGGGGAAATCAGCCAGGGTTCCTGCTCCTGATCACTGTCCAGTGATCCCTGGGTTAGAGAGAGAGAGAGGGGAAATCAGCCAGGGTTCCTGCTCCTGATCACTGTCCAGTGATCCCTGGGTTAGAGAGAGAGGGGAAATCAGCCAGGGTTCCTGCTCCTGATCACTGTCCAGTGATCCCTGGGTTAGAGAGAGAGGGGAAATCAGCCAGGGTTCCTGCTCCTGATCACTGTCCAGTGATCCCTGGGTTAGAGAGAGAGAGAGAGGGGAAATCAGCCAGGGTTCCTGCTCCTGATCACTGTCCAGTGATCCCTGGGTTAGAGAGAGAGAGAGGGGGGAAATCAGCCAGGGTTCCTGCTCCTGATCACTGTCCAGTGATCCCTGGGTTAGAGAGAGAGAGAGAGGGGAAATCAGCCAGGGTTCCTGCTCCTGATCACTGTCCAGTGATCCCTGGGTTAGAGAGAGAGAGGGGGGAATCAGCCAGGGTTCCTGCTCCTGATCACTGTCCAGTGATCCCTGGGTTAGAGAGAGAGAGAGAGGGGAAATCAGCCAGGGTTCCTGCTCCTGATCACTGTCCAGTGATCCCTGGGTTAGAGAGGGAGATGATGTGGAGATGCCGGCGTTGGACTGGGGTAAACACAGTAAGAAGTCTCGCAACACCAGGTTAAAGTCCAATTGGTTTATTTGGTAGCAACCACTAGCTTTTGGAGCGCTGCCCCTTCATCAGGTGGGTGGGAGTTCTGTTCACAAACAGGGCACATACAGACACAAACTCAATTTACACAATAATGATTGGAATGTGAGTCTTTACAGCTGATCAAGTCTTAAAGATACAGACAGAGTGAGTGAAGAGAGGGTTAAGCACAGGTTAAAGAGATGGGTATTGTGTCCAGACAGGGCAGTTAGTGAGATTTTACAAACCCAGGCAAGTCACGGGGGTTACAGATATTACGACGTAAACCCAAGGTCCCGGTTGAGGCTGTCCTCGAGTGCGGAACTTGTCTATCAGTCTCTGCTCAGCGACTCTGTGCTGTCGTGTGTCGTGAAGGCTGCCTTGGAGAACGTTTACCCGAAGATCAGAGGCCGAATGCCCGTGACCACTGAAGTGTTCGCCAACAGGACGGGAACAGTGTTGCCTGGTGATTGTCGAGCGATGTTCATTCATCTGTTGTCGCAGAATCACAACGCACGTTCTTCTTTATAAATGTTCTCCTGGGAAACACATGGAGAGATTGTTAAAGTCGGAATGATTCTCGCTGTGTTCTCTGGAGAGCAGTAACCTTGAACAGCAATGAGGAAAACTCTTTATCATCAAGGTAGATAAATCCCCGGGATCTGGTGAAGTGTATCCCAGGACATTGTGGGAGGCTAGGGAGGAAATTGAGGGTCCCCGTGTGGTGTAGGTACACCCACAGCGCTGTTAGGGAGGGAGTTCCAGGATTGTTATTGGACATCAGTCAGTCCCCGTGTGGTGTAGGTACACCAACAGTGCTGTTAGGGAGGGAGTTCCAGGATTGTTATTGGACATCAGTCAGTCCCCGTGTGGTGTAGGTACACCCACAGTGCTGTTAGGGAGGGAGTTCCAGGATTGTTATTGGACATCAGTCAGTCCCTGTGTGGTGTAGGTACACCCACAGTGCTGTTAGGGAGGGAGTTCCAGGATTGTTATTGGACATCAGTCAGTCCCTCTGTGGTGTAGGTACACCCACAGTGCTGTTAGGGAGGGAGTTCCAGGGTTTGACCCAGTGACAGTGAAGGAACGGCCGATATGTTTCCAAGACAGTGTAGAGGGAGTTTTACTCTGTATCGAACCCTGTGCTGTACCTGTCCTGGGAGTGTTTGATGGGGGGACAGTGTAGAGGGAGCTTTACTCTGTATCTAACCCCGTGCTGTACCTGTCCTGGGAGTGTTTGATGGGGGACAGTGTAGAGGGAGCTTTATTCTGTATCTAAACCTGTGCTGTACCTGTCCTGGGAGTGTTTGATGGGGGGACAGTGTAGAGGGAGCTTTACTCTGTATCTAACCCCGTGCTGTACCTGTCCTGGGAATGTTTGATGGGGGGACAGTGTAGAGGGAGCTTTACTCTGTATCTAACCCCGTGCTGTACCTGTCCTGGGAATGTTTGATGGGGGGACAGTGTAGAGGGAGCTTTACTCTGTATCTAACCCCGTGCTGTACCTGTCCTGGGAATGTTTGATGGGGGGACAGTGTAGAGGGAGCTTTACTCTGTATCTAACCCCGTGCTGTACCTGTCCTGGGAATGTTTGATGGGGGGACAGTGTAGAGGGAGCTTTACTCTGTATCTAACCCCGTGCTGTACCTGTCCTGGGAATGTTTGATGGGGGGACAGTGTAGAGGGAGCTTTACTCGGTATCTAATGCCGTGCTGTACCTGTCGTGGGAGTGTTTGATGGGGACAGTGTAGAGGGAGCTTTACTCTGTATCTAACCCCGTACTGTACCTGTCCTGGGAGTGTTTGATGGGGGGACAGTGTAGAGGGAGCTTTACTCTGTACCTAACCCCGTGCTGTACCTGTCCTGGGCGCCTGACGAAGAGGGTGTCCCTCGAAAGCTTGTGAGTATATTATCAAATAAATAGGTTGGACTAAAACCTGGTGTTGTCAGACTTTTTACAGTGTTTGATGGGGCCAGTGTAGAGGGAACTTTACTCTGTATCTAACCCCGTGCTGTACCTGTCCTGGGAGTGTTTGATGGGGGGACAGTGTAGAGGGAGCTTTACTCTGTATCTAACCCCGTGCTGTACCTGTCCTGGGAGTGTTTGATGGGGGGAACAGTGTAGAGGGAGCTTTACTCTGTATCGAACCCTGTGCTGTCCCTGTCCTGGGAGTGTTTGATGGGGGGACAGTGTAGAGGGAGCTTTACTCTGTATCTAACTCTTTATTCCCTGCATGTATTGGGATTGATTTGATTCTTCTCTCTGTTCAGGAACCTGGTTGCTGTTTGGGATTCTCTCACTCTGATTCCCAGAACTCCTTCCTGCCCTGCTATCCACCTGCATTCTCTGGGTGAATCCTTCACTGGGTCTGTTGTTTGTGGTGAGATTGAGGGAGTGTCTGCTCTGTGCTCAGAGGGAGAGGTCACCATCCATTCCAAACCCAACCCTCCACGAAACACCATCTCTCCCTCATCCTGCTCCAGTCCTGCTCTCTCAGTCTGTCTGTTCATACACCAGAATCTACCTGTGATCCTTGGAATAAAACAGGAGAGCAGAGGATGCTGGCAGGGATGAGAGAGGGAGCGAGAGATTGGAAATGAAGGGGAGAGAGTCATAGATCAGATAAGGCCCTTCGGCCCATCGAGTCTGCACTGACAATAACTCCCACATTCATCCCGTTCCCTTTGCACTTGTCCCCTGTCCTCATGTACTCTGAGATTTCGAGTGCTGATCCAAATATTTTTTCAGGCTGTAATGTTTCCAGCCTCTCTGACTTTCCCAGGCGGCGCATTCCAAATTCCCACACCCTCTGAGTGCATTTTCTCCTCTGAATCTCCTGCCCCTCGTGACTGACCCCTCAACACAGGGGAACAGCTGCCCCCTGCTCTGCCTGTCCATACTCCTCAGAATGTTACAGACCTCAGTCATGTCCCCGTCATCCTTCTCTGCACTTCAGTAAACAATCCAATCACATCCAGAATCTCCTTATATCTCCAGTGCTCCATTCCAGGCAACACCCTGGTGAACCTCCTCTGTATCCCGTCTGGCACTATCACACAATTCCTCAATGGGCTGGTCAGAACTGACACAGTACAGTACACAGCACGGTGGCACAGTGGGTTAACACTGCTGTCTGACAGCGCCAGGGACCCGGGTTCGATTCCCGGGGGGCACGGTGACACAGTGGGTTAGCGCTGCTGTCTCACAGCGCCAGGGACCCGGGTTCGATTCCTGGGGGGCACGGTGGCACAGTGGGTTAACACTGCTGTCTCACAGCGCCAGGGACCCGGGTTCGATTCCTGGGGGGCACGGTGACACAGTGGGTTAACACTGCTGTCTCACAGCGCCAGGGACCCGGGTTCGATTCCCGGGGGCACGGTGACACAGTGGGTTAGCACTGCTGTCTCACAGCGCCAGGGACCCGGGTTCGATTCCTGGGGGGCACGGTGGCACAGTGGGTTAACACTGCTGTCTCACAGCGCCAGGGACCCGGGTTCGATTCCTGGGGGGCACGGTGACACAGTGGGTTAGCACTGCTGTCTCACAGCGCCAGGGACCCGGGTTCGATTCCTGGGGGGCACGGTGACACAGTGGGTTAGCACTGCTGCCTCACAGCGCCAGGGACCCGGGTTCGATTCCCGGGGGCACGGTGACACAGTGGGTTAGCACTGCTGTCTCACAGCGCCAGGGACCCGGGTTTGATTCCTGGGGGGCACGGTGACACAGTGGGTTAACACTGCTGCCTCACAGCGCCAGGGACCCGGGTTCGATTCCCGGGGACACGGTGACACAGTGGGTTAACACTGCTGTCTCACAGCGCCAGGGACCCGGGTTCGATTCCCCGGGGGCACGGTGACACAGTGGGTTAGCACTGCTGTCTCACAGCGCCAGGGACCCGGGTTCGATTCCCGGGGGCACGGTGACACAGTGGGTTAGCACTGCTGTCTCACAGCGCCAGGGACCCGGGTTCGATTCCCGGGGGCACGGTGACACAGTGGGTTAACACTGCTGTCTCACAGCGCCAGGGACCCGGGTTCGATTCCCCGGGGACACGGTGACACAGTGGGTTAGCACTGCTGTCTCACAGCGCCAGGGACCCGGGTTCGATTCCTGGGGGGCACGGTGGCACAGTGGGTTAACACTGCTGTCTCACAGCGCCAGGGACCCGGGTTCGATTCCCGGGGGCACGGTGACACAGTGGGTTAGCACTGCTGTCTCACAGCGCCAGGGACCCGGGTTCGATTCCTGGGGGGCACGGTGACACAGTGGGTTAACACTGCTGTCTCACAGCGCCAGGGACCCGGGTTCAATTCCTGGGGGGCACGGTGACACAGTGGGTTAGCGCTGCTGTCTCACAGTGCCAGGGACCCGGGTTCGATTCCCGGGGGGCACGGTGACACAGTGGGTTAGCACTGCTGTCTCACAGCGCCAGGGACCCGGGTTCGATTCCCCGGGGGCATGGTGACACAGTGGGTTAGCGCTGCTACCTCACAGCGCCAGGGACCCAGGTTCGATTCCCGGGGGCACGGTGACACAGTGGGTTAGCACTGCTGTCTCACAGCGCCAGGGACCCGGGTTCGATTCCCGGGGGCACGGTGACACAGTGGGTTAGCGCTGCTGTCTCACAGCGCCAGGGACCGGGTTCGATTCTCAGTCTGTGTCACTGTCTGTGCAGAATCTGCACATTCTCCCCGTGTCTGCATGGGTTTCTTCCGGGTGCTCCGGTTTCCTCTCACAGTCCAAAGTTGTGCGGGTTAGGTCGATTAGCCATGCTAAAATTGCCCCTTAGTGCCAGGGGATTGGCAGGGTAAATATGTGAGGTTATAGGAATAGGGCCTGGGTGGGATTGTGCTCAGTGCAGACTCGATGGGCTGAGTGGCCTCCTTCTGCACTGTCTGATTCTATGATACTCTGTCTGTTGCCGAATGAATGGTCTGTACAGTTCCAACAATACCTCTCTGCTCCTCTGGTCTATACCACAGCTGATAAAAGTACGTGATCCAATGGTCTTTTTAACTGTTCTATTTACCTGCTCTGCTGTCCTCAGCGATCTGTAAATAATCACCCCAACATCATTCTGTTCTCTGAGCTTCTCAGTGTCCTGCTATTCATGAAATAATCCCTCGGCCTGTTACTCCATCAGCTCGTACTTCTCCATGTTCAATACCATCCACCATGGCTCTGACCAACCCCAGTCTAACCTACAGCCACCGTCCTCACTGTTAACCAACTGCCCAATCCTGGTGCTTACTATCCCCCCACATTCTCATCCATATTCTTCATATCCATAACAAACCAGAAGGTTTCCAGAACTGGAGAGGGGTGTACACAGAGAGGGAAATGAATATTTTCATTGGTTTTATTATTGTCACGTGTATCGGGATCCAGTGAAAAGTATTGTTTCTTGTGCGCTATACAGACAAAGCATACCGTTCATAGAGAAGGAAAGGAGAGGGTGCAGAATGTAGTGTTACAGTCACAGCGAGGGTGCAGAGAAAGATCAGCTTAATGCGAGGTAGGTCCATTCAAAAGTCTGACAGCAGCAGGGAAGAAGCTGTTCTTGAGTCGGTCGGTACGGGACCTCAGACTTTTGTATCTTTTTCCCGATGGAAGAAGGTGGAAGAGAGAATGTCCGGGGTGTGTGTCGGGGGGGGGTCCTTAATTATACCGGCTGCTTTTCCCCGAGGCAGCGGGAAGTGTAGACAGAGTCAATGGATGGGAGGCTGGTTTGTGTGATGGATTGGGGGCTACATTCACCACCCTTTTGTAGTTCCTTGCGGTCTTGGGCAGAGCAGGAGCCCAGACCGAGCTGTGATCCAACCAGAAAGAATGGGAGGGAAATCATAGAGTGAAGCAGAGATGATAGAGAGAAGCGAGAGATAGAACGAGGGATTGGAGGGAAAGAGGGAGATGGAGTGAGGGATTGGAGGGAGAGATGGAGCGAGGGATTGGAGGGAGAGATGGAGCGAGGGATTGGAGGGAGAGATGGAGGAGGGAGTGGAGGAGGGATTGGAGGGAGAGATGGAGGAGGGATTGGAGGGAGTGGTGGAGGAGGGATTGGAGGGAGAGGTGGAGGAGGGATTGGAGGGAGAGATGGAGCGAGGGATTGGAGGGAGAGATGGAGCGAGGGATCGGAGGGAGACATGGAGCGAGGGATTGGAGGGAGAGATGGAGCGAGGGATTGGAGGGAGAGGTGGAGGAGGGATTGAAGGGAGAGGTGGAGGAGGGATTGGAGGGAGAGATGGAGCGAGGGATTGGGGGGGAGATGGAGCGAGGGATTGGAGGGAGAGGTGCAGGAGGGATTGGAGGGAGAGATGGAGTGAGGGATTGGAGGGAGAGATGGAGTGAGGGATTGGAGGGAGAGGTGGATGAGGGATTGGAGGGAGAGATGGAGCGAGGGATTGGAGGGTGAGGTGGAGCGAGGGATTGGAGGGAGAGATGGAGCGAGGGATTGGAGGGAGAGATGGAGGAGGGATTTGAGGGAGAGATGGAGGAGGGATTAGAGGGAGAGGTGGAGGAGGGATTGGAGGGAGAGATGGAGCGAGGGATTGGAGGGAGAGATGGAGCGAGGGATTGGAGGGAGAGGTGGAGGAGGGATTGGAGGGAGAGGTGGAGGACGGATTGCAGGGAGAGATGGAGCGAGGGATTGGGGGGGGAGATGGATCAAGGGATTGGAGGGAGAGATGGAGTGAGGGATTGGAGGGAGAGATGGAGTGAGGGATTGGAGGGAGAGATGGAGTGAGGGATTGGAGGGAGAGGTGGAGCGAGGGATTGGAGGGAGAGATGGAGCGAGGGATTTGGGGGAGAGGTGAGACATGGAACGCCCCCACCAGTACTGTACCCCAGTGTTATACAGCGACAGACCCCTCCCTCACCAGTACTGTACCCCAGTGTTATACAGCGACAGACCCGTCCCCACCAGTACTGTACCCCAGTGTTATACAGCGACAGACCCGTCCCCACCAGTACTGTACCCCAGTGTTATACAGCGACAGACCCGTCCCCACCAGTACTACCCCAATTATATACAGCGACAGACCTGTCCCCACCAGTACTGTACCCCAGTGTTATACAGAGACAGACCCGTCCCCACCAGTACTGTACCCCAGTGTTATACAGTGACAGACCCGTCCCCACCAGTACTGTACCCCAGTGTTATACAGCGAGAGACCCGTCCCCACCAGTACTGTACCCCAGTGTTATACAGTGACAGACCCGTCCCCACCAGTACTGTACCCCAGTGTTATACAGCGAGAGACCCGTCCCCACCAGTACTGTACCCCAGTGTTATACAGTGATAGATCCGTCCCCACCAGTACTGTACCCCAGTGTTATACAGTGGCAGACCCGTCCCCACCAGTACTGTACCCCAGTGTTATACAGTGACAGACCCGTCCCCACCAGTACTGTACCCCAGTGTTATACACTGACAGACCCGTCCCCACCAGTACCGTACCCCAGTGTTATACAGTGACAGACCTGTCCCCACCAGTACTGTACCCCAGTGTTATACAGCGACAGACCCGCCCCCACCAGTACTGTACCCCCAGTGTTATACAGCGACAGACCCGTCCCCCCAGTACTGTACCCCAGTGTTATACAGCGACAGACTCGTCCCTACCAGTACTGTACCCCAGTGTTATACAGCGACAGACCCGTCCCCACCAGTACTGTGCCCCAGTGTTATACAGCGACAGACCCATCCCTACCAGTGCTGTACCCCAGTGTTATACACTGACAGACCCGTCCCCACCAGTACTGTACCCCAGTGTTATACACTGACAGACCCGTCCCCACCAGTACTGTACCCCCAGTGTTATACAGCGACAGACCCGTCCCCACCAGTACTGTGCCCCAGTGTTATACAGCGACAGACCCATCCCTACCAGTGCTGTACCCCAGTGTTATACACTGACAGACCCGTCCCCACCAGTACTGTACCCCAGTGTTATACAGCAACAGACCCGTCCCCACCAGTACTGTACCCCAGTGTTATACAGCGACAGACCCGTCCCCACCAGTACTGTACCCCAGTGTTATACAGCGACAGACCCCTCCCTCACCAGTACTGTACCCCAGTGTTATACAGCGACAGACCCGTCCCCACCAGTACTGTACCCCAGTGTTATACAGCGACAGACCCATCCCCACCAGTACTGTACCCCAGTGTTATACAGCGACAGACCCGTCCCCACCAGTACTACCCCAATTATATACAGTGACAGACCCGTCCCCACCAGTACTGTACCCCAGTGTTATACAGTGACAGACCCGTCCCCACCAGTACTGTACCCCAGTGTTATACTGTGACAGACCCGTCCCCACCAGTGCTGTACCCCAGTGTTATACAGCGACAGACCCGTCCCCACCAGTACTGTACCCCAGTGTTATACAGCGACAGACCCGTCCCCACCAGTACTGTACCCCAGTATTATACAGTGACAGACCCGTCCCCACCAGTACTGTACCCCAGTGTTATACAGCGACAGACCCGTCCCCACCAGTACTGTGCCCCAGTGTTATACAGAGACAGACCCGTCACCACCAGTACTGTACCCCAGTATTATACAGCGACAGACCCGTCCCCACCAGTACTGTACCCCAGTGTTATACAGCGACAGACCCGTCCCCACCAGTACTGTACCCCAGTGTTATACAGAGACAGACCCGTCCCCAACAGTACCGTACCCCAGTGTTATACAGCGACAGTGAATTGCGAGCAAGTGGGTTTTATATTCTTGGTCACCTGGTGGCAGCAGACCCTGAGGGAAAGTGCAGCCAGTGATGGATCAGTGTGATATCTGTTCAGAGAAACCATCTAAAATTGAAGAACAGAAAGACAGAGACACAGAGCGAGATTGGGCAGTTCAAGAGAGAGGAATAGATAGGGTGGATTCTCAGAGGCTATTTCCCCGGGTTGAAATGGTCGCTCCGAGAGGACACAGATTTAAGGTGTGGGGAGGAAAGTACAGAAGTGATGTTAGGGGTAAGTTTTTCACTCAGAGGGTGGTGAGTGAATGGAATCGGCTGCCGTCAGTGGTGGTGGAGGCGAACTCGCTGGGGTCTTTTGAGACTTCTGGATGAGTATATGGGGTTCAATGGGATTGGGGGTTATAGATAGGTCTATAGATTGGTAGGTGTTGATGTGATCGGCGCAACTCGTGGGCCGAAGGGCCTGTTTGTGCTGTGGTGTTCTATGTTCTATGTTCATCAGGTAAGTGGAGAGGTAGGTTTCACAGACATGATGTATACAGACAGACACAACTGCAGGATAATGGTTGGAACTTTTCAGGTAATCTGCAAAGGATTTGGGATACAAAGAACAAAGAACAAAATCAGCTCGGGAAACAGGCCCTTCAGCCCAACGAGCCCGCGCCGCCATCTCAACACCACCAGTCCCCCTCTCCCCCCACGACCCCTGTCTAATGTTTTATGGCCATCCAGATTGAGGGAAACTAATTTAGGGACAATTTATTACTGCCAATCAGCCTAACAACACATCTTTGGGGTGTGGGAGGAAACCGGAGCACCCGGAGAAAACCCACGCAAGCACGGGGAGAATGCGCAAACTCCCACAGACACCGGCCCAAATCCATGTGTCTGCACAGCAATCAGCAATAGTCACTGAGCTGTCGTCTTGCCCAGTATCTGGTCCAGTTTAGGCACACACTAACGACATGAAGCACTCGGCCAATCTCGAACAACCAAGAGCAGTCCCAGTACGACCCATCGCGTGTATGCCCCTCGTTGGACACGAGGTGGACCGACTTATAACCTGTGAATGAAAAGAGAAAAAACATTATTATCATACTATACCCATTTACATTACCAGGGACGCCCCGATGCTAATGACCCTTATTTAAAAGGATCTCCTATATCCACCCATCTCCAACCCAGTCATGTGCCTGTCTAAGTTACTCTTAAAGGACTCCAGCGTGTTTGCCTCCACCACCTTACTTGGCAGAGCATTCCATACCCCCACTACCCTCTGTGTGAAAAACCTCCCTCTAATATCCGTGTTGTACCTCTCCCCCCTCACCTTAAGTCCATGGCCCCTTGTCCTACGTGTCTCTATCATAGGAAATAGCTTACCTCTGTTTACTCTATCTATACCCTTCATAATCTTATATACCTCTATTAGATCCCCCCTCAGTCGGCGTCTTTCAAGGGAAAAGAGCCCCAATTTCTTCAATCTTTCCTCATACCCCAGTCCTTCCATACCAGGCAACATCCTGGTAAACCTTCTCTGCACTCTCTCCAGAGTCTCCACGTCCTTCCGGTAGTAAGGCGACCAGAACTGGACGCAATACTCCAAATGCGGCCTAACCAACGTTCTGTACAACTGCAACATTAGACTCCAGCTCTTATATTCTATACCCCTTCCTATAAAGGCTAACATACCATAGGCTTTCTTCACCACACTCTCCACTTGTACTGCCACCTTCAAAGACTTGTGCACTTGCACCCCCAGGTCTCGCTGCGATTCTATACTCCTTATGGGCTTACCCTTTATCATATAACTCCCCGCTACATTATTCCGGACAAAATGCATCACCTCACATTTATCCGGATTAAACTCCATCTGCCACGTATCTGCCCAATATACCAGCCTATCAATATCCCGCTGTATTGCCAGACACTGCTCCTCACTGCCCCCCAATCCAGCCATCTTGGTGTCATCAGCAAATTTGCTGATCACACCACCTACTCCCTCTTCCAAATCATTTATATACACTACAAAGAGAAGAGGTCCCAGTACTGAGCCCTGAGGCACACCACTAGTGACAGACCTCCAGCTAGAAAAGGACCCCTCCACTACGACTCTCTGACTCCTCTTTGCAAGCCAGTTCTCTACCCATCTAGATACCTGACCACATATCCCATGAGCTTTAATCTTCTGTACCAACCTACCATGAGGGACTTTGTCAAACGCCTTACTGAAATCCATATAGACAACATCAACGGCTCGTCCTTCGTCAACCGTTTTTGTCACCTCCTCAAAGAATTCTACCAGATTTGTAAGGCAAGTCTTCCCCTTTACAAAGCCATGCTGCGTATCCTTAATCAGATTGCAACGCTCTAGTGCGCATACATCCTATCCCTAAGAATCCGCTCCATCAACTTACCTACCACTGACGTTAAGCTCACCGGCCTGTAGTTACCAAGGGATCCAAGGGTAGGGACCAGAATCCATTGGCTATTCCCAATACTGTGAATATTTTGTGCTCCGCTGACAGTTCATTCAGGATTGCCGGTGGGGCTTGTTACAAAGGGGTGCAGTTTGGACGTGACTTTATCCAGTCCGGTGTAATTTATCGTGAGCCTATAGCGTCCGTCACCAGCCAGGTTGGGGAGTTAGTGATACTCATGGTTTCTCTCAGAATTCCCTTTTCCATTAACCCTTTCACTATCTCCACTACAACTTTCTCTACCTCTGGTTTTATTGGGTATTGTCAGTGGGGCTGATGCTCCAATCCAGGTACCTGTTCATTCTCAGAAACTTTAGACCAGTTTGCTTACTCTAAGGTTTTACCCCGGTGCCCTTGTCTGCAAGATGGACAAAGGACAAACACAAGTAAAGGTTCAACAAGTTTATTAATAACATTATTAACCCTTAAATTACCCACATAAAACAAGAGGATACCCCAGATTCAAGTATACTACCCGCAAAGATGGTTTGGTTAAAACTGCAGGCTCGATTCTCTGAGTCCCTCTGGTCCGACGTCACAAAGGTGAGTCTCGATGGCAGCTTCTTCCTTCTCTGGTCAGTCTTCCGAATGGTCAAGGTCGCCTCCCTCGTTGAGTCTTCGTTGCTGGTATGTCTGAGATGTGTACCTTATTCCCCGCCTGCCTTTCCAGAAACTTCTCTGGCTTCCGGCCAGTGTGGTCCCAGGAGGGGGGTTCCAATACCCAGTGGGTTTCTTGGTGTCTGTCAGACAGGACACCAGGGTCCACCCCCAGGTGTCCATCTCCATGCTGCTGCTGACATGTAACCTGTTATCAGATTAAACCAACTGCAGGAACTCACAGTGACAGAGAGCCTGACCCGATCTGGGCTTCTAACAATAGGCCGATGCATTTCAATGGGGTGCAGTGATCTCCTGCTCAGTATCAGTTGGGTGAAACCACCTTTGATGGGAGATTGATGAATCAGGCCCAGACAGGTTTGTGTATTTGTACAATTGACCTGCCCGAGGTTTGACTGTGTTTGATTTTAATATGCCCAATTCTTTAATTTATCCAATTTAATCAGCCATAAAACTAGGCCCTGTTTATATTACAGGTCCAATTTAGTTAAGCTGGTATCAACTTTGTTTTAGCTCATACCCTGGGGACGGAGGCACAGGAGGCTCCGAACCCTCCTGTCTCTAATTCCCAATCTCTGGGACCCGGCACTCCTTTGCAAAGTGCCCTTGTCGGCCACAGTTGTGACAGGTGAGTTTGGGCTTAGTTCCATTCCGTTACTGGAAGTGGTTATTCTTTCTAAGAACATAAGAAATAGGAGCAGGAGTAGGCCATCTAGCCCTTCGAGCCTGCCCCGCCATTCAATAAGATCATGGCTGATCTGAAGTGGATCAGTTCCACTTTCCCGCCCTCTCCCCATAACCCTTAATTCCCCTGTCTATCAGAAACCCATCAACCCGCATCTTAAATATATTTAGCGAGGTAGCCTCCACCACTTCAACGGGCAGAGAATTCCAGAGATTCACCACCCTTTGAGTGAAGAAGTTCCTCCTCAACTCCGATCTAAACTGCACCCCCCTTATCTTGAGGCTGTGCCCTCTAGTCCTGCTGTCCTTTCTGAGTGGGAAGAATCTCTCTACCTCTACCCTATCCATCCCCTTCATTATCTTATACGTCTCTATAAGATCCCCCCTCATCCTTCTAAACTCCAACGAGTACAGACCCAGTCTATTTAGTCTCTCTTCATAGTCCAACCCCCTCATCTCCGGTATCAGCCTAGTGAACGTCCTCTGCACTCCCTCCAAGGCCAAAATATCCTTCCACAAGTGCGGTGACCAAAACTGCACACAGTACTCCAGCTGCGGCCTCACCAGTGCTCTGTACAGTTGCAGCAAGACCTCCCTGCTTTTATATTCAATCCCCCTCGCTATGAAGGCCAGCATCCCATTCGCCTTCCTGACCACCTGCTGCACCTGCAGGCTGGGTTTTTGCGACTCATGCACAAGGACCCCCAGGTCCCTCTGCACCGTCACCTGCTGCAGCTTTTCGCTTTTTAAATAATAATCCATCCTACTATTATTTCTGCCAAAGTGGATAACCTCACACTTGCTAACATTGTACTCCATCTGCCAGGTCCTCGCCCACTCGCTCAGCCTATCTAGATCCCTCTGCAGACTTTCCACACCCTCTGCGCAATTTGCTTTTCCACTCATCTTTGTGTCATCTTTGTGTACACTCAGTCCCCTCCTCCAGATCATCTATATAAATGGTAAATAGCTGAGGCCCCAGCACCGATCCCTGCGGCACTCCACTAGTCACCAACCGCCAATCCGAATAGCATCCATTGATACCAACTCTCTGCCTCCTATTTGACAGCCAATCCCCAATCCACGCTAACACCTTACCCTCAACTCTGTGCCCCCTAACCTTCTGTAACAACCTTTTGTGAGGCACCTTATCAAACACCTTTTGGAAATCTAAAAACGCCACATCCACCGGTTCCCCTCTGTCCACCGCACTAGTCACATCCTCATAGAAATCCAATAAATTCGTCAAACACGACTTCCCCTTAACGAATCCACACTGCGTCTGCTCTATCAAACCATTCCTTTCTAGGTGCCTCGCTATTTCTTCTTTGATGACGGATTCAAGCATTTTTCCAACTACAGATGTTAAACTAACCGGCCTATAATTCCCTGCCTTTTGTCTGCTACCTTTTTTAAACAGCGGCGTAACATTAGCCGTTTTCCAATCCTCCGGCACTTCCCCGGAATCCAGCGAGTTTTGATAAATAATCACCTCTATCCGCTATCACCTCTGCCATTTCTTTCAGAACCCTGGGATGCATTTCTAGTCTTACTCTTGTCTGGGATTTCTCCTCCCTGCCTCGATGGATATCACTAGCCCATTCTACAGTTTATCATAATCCTGGGACATAATCACTCCCATTTTTAGGATGGTTTGAACAGCATTAGGGAGCCCACCATTGAAAGCCTGGATAAACGCTCGATTCCCATGGCCTGGGTTTCCTTGCCCTGAGTATTCCTGGTATATTTGGAACAACCGTTCCCCACACACAGAAGCTCCTTCCCCCTTTAGCTGCTTGGCTGTTGTGATTCTGCTCCATTTCCTAAAACCCTCTGAATCTCGGTTTTAAACTGGGTGAAGGGTGCTATTGGCATCTTTCTCTACTGTTAAGGCGATTACATACATCCACCGTCCCCCACTATAATCCTGTGCTGGAGGAGCGGTAAGTCCACCAGCCTCCACTTATCCGCTGGTGTATGTCTCTCAGGTGTAGTTTGTGTCCTACCCAAACAGTATCTAATTCTTCCCAGAATTTAGTGTTTGCGTTTCTAGGTTGTAATTTACCGTGGGAAGCCATTATCTGTTGTCTCTCACCTGGGGTGAAGGGTTTACAATTTGCTTTTTCCCCTCGGGTTACTGACGCTGAGTTGTGTTCTTACACTTCCCAGTCCTCTGGAGGAGCGGTCGGTCCCTGTCGTGTGGACTCATAGGGAGGTAGAGAAACAGTTTCCCCTCCCCATCAATTCACCTCTAACACTTGGTTTCATTTCTCCAGTTCCCTTAGTCTGGATTTTCACTCTTTAATCTTCTCTCTATCTTCACTCCACTTTTTAGTAGCGGTTCAATTAGTCCCACTAACTGATGTACTAATAATCCCCCTGCCTTTTCTGTCTTGTTTCTCTTTTCCCCATGAATCCACTTTCTCTGCCGCTCTGAGAATATCCCAGCCATCCCTCTGCATCCTCTTTATTAAAGCTTGTCTGTCTGTCATCTACACTTCAATAAGAAATCCTGCAGCTCCTCTCTTCTTTATCTGTCATTTCACACTTCACTACCCCCGCTCACTATTGCCTCTTTGGCAACGTGTTTTAGACACCGTACAACCATTATTACTCCCTGGTAAAGTGTGCTCTCTACCGTAGGGACTTCACTATCCCCCGGCCATTATTATTACTCTAGCACCGGGTTTCAATTTATACTCACGGTTCCCACTATTACCACCTCGGTAATGTGCTTCTCCACCGGAGTCTGGCTCTAGGTCAGAGTTGATCAGGCTCCTTTTCCACACCACTTTTACAACATTGACGGTCCAGCACACAACTTTACAAACTTTCATGCAAACAGCTGGAACTCTGCATTTGTTCACCAGTACAGGGTTTGATATTAACCGACCTTTGCCACTTGTGCTTCAGAATTCTAAGTGCCCTTGGTGCCTCGACGCCCACTTCAGGGTCCTGACCTTTGCGTGGGGGATTTCCCCTCTTAACAGCCGGCCTAAGGCTGCGCGTTTGAGACAGTCACTACCTTGTCCTCTTGTCGATCAGCACAAGTAAACAGTTACTGATCACTATACCATCAGCAGTTAGTACTTATCTCTATAATACCATAAAATACCCCTTAACTTTAACCCCTTTTAAACTGTATTCTTGACCTCATCTAACTCCCACAGATTCAGTGATCTCTACCCTGGTTTGCCGATCCTGGCCAATCAAACTTACCAGCAATGAGATCCTGCCAACTACGCCAATTGTTGTGGGAAATTTACCACTTTGGAGTCAGACTTGGAGATTCAACAAAAGAGTTTTATTTCAGACAAAGCTTTGGGAGAAAGCACTGGTACTCCGCAGTACTTGGCAACTACCTTCTCAACTACACAATGGTAGTCGAGCAACTTTGTACCTTTTAGACAATAGACATTAGCTGTTAACACATTGTTACAAGTTGAGTAGGCAGATACAGACAGCAACAGTTAACACATGGTTACAAGCAGACTGGTACGGACATGGACAGTTAACACATGGTTACAAGCAGACTGGTACGGACATGGACAGTTAACACATGGTTACAAGCAGACTGGTACGGACATGGACAGTTAACACATGGTTACAAGCAGACTGGTACGGACATGGACAGTTAACACATGGTTACAAGCAGACAGGTACAGACACGGACAGTTAACACATCGTTACAAGCAGGCAGGTACAGACACGGACAGCTAACACATCGTTACAAGCAGACAGGTACAGACACGGACAGCTAACACATCGTTACAAGCGGACAGGTACAGACATGGACAGCTAACACATCGTTACAAGCAGACAGGTACAGACATGGACAGCTAACACATCGTTACAAGCGGACAGGTACAGACATGGACAGCTAACACATCGTTACAAGCGGACAGGTACAGACACGGACAGCTAACACATCGTTACAAGCAGACAGGTACAGACATGGACAGCTAACACATCGTTACAAGCGGACAGGTACAGACATAGAACAGCTAACACATCGTTACAAGTGGACAGGTACAGACATGGACAGCTAACACATCGTTACAAGTGGACAGGTACAGACATGGGCAGCTAACACATCGTTACAAGCGGACAGGTACAGACACGGACAGTTAACACATCGTTACAAGCGGACAGGTACAGACATGGGCAGCTAACACATCATTACAAGCGGACAGGTACAGACGTAGAACAGCTAACACATCGTTGTACATAGAATGGATACATTTATACAGTTATATCAATGACTGGTTTCGATCTATACATTTATGTATTTATGTCCCCTACCAGTGGCTGATCTTATTAGCAAACTCATTGTTTGGATCTGCTCTTATCTCAAGCTGCCCCAGCTCTGACCAGCTTCCTGCAGCAATTTACATACTGCAGGTTTAACTCTTTGTGTAACTGTCTGTGCCCAATGCCACTGCCTGTTAATGTCCCTTCCCAGAGTCCATTTTGCGTCCATCACTTTAATTTCACCATAACAACGAATACAGAGGGATGTGGGCCAAATGCGGGCAATTGGGACAAGCTTAGGGCTTTAAAAAAAAGGGGCAGCATGGACAAATTGGGCCGAATGGCCGTTTCCATGCTGTAAACCTCCTTGACTCTGTGACTGTATCAGGCGGATACTCAGCGAGACCTTGGAGTCCTCGTGTATCAGTCACTGAGAGTAAGTGCGCAGGTACAGCAGGCAGTAGAGAAGGGAAATGGTATGTTCACAGTGAGAGGATTTGAGCAGAGGGATAGGGATGTTTTACTGCAATTGTACAGGGTGTTGGTGAGGCCACACCTGGAGTATTGTGTACAGTTTTGATCTCCTTATCTGAGGAAGGATGTTCCTTGCTATAGAGGGAGCACAGCGAAGGTTTCCCAGGCTGATTCCTGGGATGGCAGGTCTGTCATATGAGGAGAGACTGAGTGGGTTAGGATTCTATTCACTGGAGTTTAGAAGAGTGAGAGGGGATCTGATAGAAACTTATAAAATTCACACAGGGTTAGACAGGGTAGATTCAGAAAGAATGTTCCCCATGGGGGGGGAGTCCAGAACTAGGGGGTCAGAGTTTGAGGATAAGGGGGAAACCTTTTAGGACTGAGGGGAGGGGAAATTTCTTCACCCAGAGGGTGGGGAATGTGTGGGATTCACTCCCACAGAAAGTAGTTGAGGCCAAAACGTTGTGAGATTTCAGGAAGAAATTAGATTTCACTCTTGGGGCGAAAGGGATTGAGGGATATGGGGGGGGGAAGGGGGGGGGATCAGGATATTGAATTGGATGATTGGCCATGATCAAAATGAATGCCGGGACAGGCTGGAAGGGCCAAATGGCCTCCTCCTACTTCTAGTTTTGATGTTTCTGGACCAGGAGAAAGGCTGAGAGTCAGGGAAGGGGCAAATATTCTCACAGGTGGAGCTATGTTGCAGATATCTGTCAGGGAAGGGAGGCTGGAGATCAGATTCCAGAATCCCAGTTGTCACTACAGTTAGCAGCTGAGATCTCCTTAACTTCACTACAATTCATTGCAGGACAGACAAAGGGGAAATGATGTGAGGGTGAAGTCACTGCCACTCTCTCACACACACACTGCACTGTGGAGTGTTAGATACAGTGTCCACACTCCAGCCTGCACACTGTGTCTCTCTCCCTCTCTCACACACACACTGCACTGTGGAGTGTTAGATACAGTGTCCACACTCCAGCCTGCACACTGTGTCTCTCTCCCTCTCTCACACACACACTGCACTGTGGAGTGTTAGATACAGTGTCCACACTCCAGCCTGCACACTGTGTCTCTCTCCCTCTCTCACACACACTGCACCGTGGAGTGTTAGATACAGTGTCCACACTCCAGCCTGCACACTGTGTCTCTCTCCCTCTCTCACACACACTGCACTGTGGAGTGTTAGATACAGTGTCCACACACCAGCCTGCACACTGTGTCTCTCTCCCTCTCTCACACACACTGCACCGTGGAGTGTTAGATACAGTGTCCACACTCCAGCCTGCACACTGTGTCTCTCTCCCTCTCTCACACACACTGCACCTCTCCCTCTCTCACACACACACTGCACCTCTCCCTCTCTCACACACACACTGCACCGTGGAGTGTTAGATACAGTGTCCACACTCCAGCCTGCACACTGTGTCTCTCTCCCTCTCTCACACACACTGCACCTCTCCCTCTCTCACACACACACTGCACCTCTCCCTCTCTCACACACACACTGCACTGTGGAGTGTTAGATACAGTGTCCACACTCCAGCCTGCACACTGTGTCTCTCCCTCTCTCTCACACACACTGTGTCTCTCCCTCTCTGTCACACACACTGCACTGTGGAGTGTTAGATACAGTGTCCACACTCCAGCCTGCACACTGTGTCTCTCCCTCTCTCACACACACACACTGCACTGTGGAGTGTTAGATACAGTGTCCACACTCCAGCCTGCACACTGTGTCTCTCTCCCTCTCTCACACACACACACTGCACTGTGGAATGTTAGATACAGTGTCCACACACCAGCCTGCACACTGTGTCTCTCTCCCTCTCTCACACACACTGCACCGTGGAGTGTTAGATACAGTGCCCACACCAGCCTGCACACTGTGTCTCTCCCTCTCTCACACACACACTGCACTGTGGAATGTTAGATACAGTGTCCACACCAGCCTGCACACTGTGTCTCTCACACTCACTCTCATTCAGTTCTGAAATGAGATTCTGAGCTGTTTACAGGAAGTTTCCTTTCCTGTAAACGCCCCATTACATCTCGCTGACACTTCACAACCCTCTGTCTCCTCATACCACAGATCTCCCTCAGATCTGCTCCCATTGTGCAAGCTACAAGATGCCCCACAGCGACTCACCAAGGCTCCTTAGGCAGCACCTTCCAAACCCACCACCTCTACCATCTAGAAGGACAAGGGGGCAGCAGATACCTGGGAACACCCCCCACCTGGAGGTTCCCCTCCGAGTCACTCACCATCCCGACTTGGAAATATATCGGCCGTTCCTTCACTGTCACTGGGTCAAAATCCTGGAACTCCCTCCCTAACAGCACTATGGGTGTACCTACACCACACTGGGACTGACTGACGTCCAATAACAATCCCGGAACTCCCACCCTAACAGCACTGTGGGTGGACCTACACCACACGGGGATTGACTGACATCCAATAACAATCCTGGAACTCCCTCCCTAACAGCACTGTGGGTGTACCTACACCACACGGGGACTGACTGATGTCCAATAACAATCCCGGAACTCCCTCCCTAACAGCACTGTGGGTGGACCTACACCACATGGGGACTGACTGACGTCCAATAACAATCCCGGAACTCCCACCCTAACAGCACTGTGGGTGGACCTACACCACACGGGGATTGACTGACATCCAATAACAATCCTGGAACTCCCTCCCTAACAGCACTGTGGGTGTACCTACACCACACGGGGACTGACTGATGTCCAATAACAATCCCGGAACTCCCACCCTAACAGCACTGTGGGTGTACCTACACCACACGGGGACTGACTGATGTCCAATAACAATCCCGGAACTCCCTCCCTAACAGCACTGTGGGTGTACCTACCCCACACGGGGACTGACTGACGTCCAATAACAATCCCGGAACTCCCTCCCTAACAGCACTGTGGGTGTACCTACACCTCAGAGGCTACTGCGGGTTGAAGATGGCGGCTCACACCCGATCTTGTGAAGGGGCAATTCGGGATGTGTGATTTATGCATCCGGCCAGCGAGAGCCATGTCCCGGGAATGAACTGCAAATATCCGAGTGGTGAAGCAGGGGATCCTTGAGGAGGGGCTGATGGAAAACAGTGTGGGTTGATAACAGCTCTGGAGAGATTACTGGGGCTGGAAGTTGATGAATTCCCGGGATCTGATGGACATCCCAGAGTGTTGAGAGAAGTGACTGCACAGAAAGTGAACGCAGCCTCACTCATTCTTTGAGGATACTTCTCCATCCCAGAATACTGTCTGTAGCTTTGGTCCTTCCAAATGTAACCCCACTGCATCATACAGAAAAATCTCACAACACAAGATCAATCCAACAGCTTTATTTGGTTACACCAGCTTTCACAGCACCACTACTTCATCAGGATTGGGTTCACAAGCAGGATATAAATATAAAGACAAACTCACTTCCAAGATAATGGTTGGAATGCGAGTCTTTACAGGTAATCAAATCTTAACGATAGAGTGTGAGTGGAGAGAGGGTTAAGCACAGGTTAAAGAGATGTGTATTGTCTCCAGCTGGGACAGTTAGTGAGATTTTACAAACCCAGGCAAGTCAGAGGGGGTTTATTTATTCACTCACTTTCAGGACAGGACACAAGGCGGAGGGAGCAAGGGCAGGATTTTAACCCCAACATCAAGCTCTCTGTGCCCCCCAGGGGTAAATCGCGCAGGCTCTGGCCAGCCTCCAGCCTCCTGTTGCCCACGGACAGGATCTGTCGTTCGGCGGGTATTCCCAACGCCTGTTGCACTTTGACCTTCAGCTCCTGCACGCTGATATCAGAGCGAGCCACCAGCTGAAAGCTCTGTCCATTTGGCACCCTCACGCTGAGCTGGACTTCCGACTGGCCACCAGCACCCTGGCCCTGTTCAGAAGGAAGGAATAACTCCGTCAGAACTCCTGGCACCATCAGGATGTGGATTCCGGGGAGTGGGAGGAGCAGAGAGCCTGGGTGAGATCCATTGAAG
>NW_027651027.1:0-27593 GCF_965287045.1 Carcharhinus amblyrhynchos
AACCTGCACATCTTTGGACACTGAGGGGCAATTTAGCATGGCCAATCCACCTAACCTACACATCTTTGGACACTAGGGGGCAACTTATCATGACTAATCCATCTAACCTACACATCGTTGGACACTAAGGGGCAATTTAGCATGGCCAATCCACCTAACCTACACACCTTTGGGCACTAAGGGGCAATTTAGCATGGCCAATCCACCTAACCTGAACATCTTTGGACTGTGGGAGGAAACTGGAGCACCCAGAGGAAACCCACACAGACACGGGAGAATGTGCCAACTCCACACAGACAGTGACCTAAGGCAGGAATTGAACCCGGGTCCCTGGCGCTGTGAGGCAGCAGTGCTAACCACTGTGCCACCATGCCACGATGTGGAGATGCCGGCGTTGGACTGGGGTAAACACAGTAAGAAGTCTCACAACACCAGGTTAAAGTCCAACCAATTTATTTGATAGAAAACCCACAAGCTTTCGGACATGCTGTTCCTTCGTCAGGTGTGTGATGAAGGAACAGCGTTTCTGAAAGTTTGTGCGTTTATTATCAAATAAACTGGTTGGACTTTAACCTGGTGTTGTGATACTTCCACCATGCCACCCCAGACATAACATCCCAACACCTGTACTCAATGCCCAGGACCAATGAAGGCAAGAGTGCCAAAGGCCTTTTCACCACCCTGTCTGCCTGTGACGCCACTTTCAAGGAACTGTGTATCTGCACTCCTAGGTCTCCCTGATGACACTCTCCCCAGGGCACTCCCATTAACTGTATAAGTCCTGCACACAGAGGTTCATCTTACCAAACTGCGCTCCTCACATTAATCTGAATTAAACTCCATCTGCCATTCCTTATCCCACTGGCCCAGTTGACTAAGATCTCATCGTAGTCTTAGATAACACTCTTCAGGAGAGGTCATGTCTCAGTAACTTGATTAACTTTTTCGAGGAAGTGACTGGCTCAGTCAAAGAAGACAGAGGGTAGCAGTGGAAGGGTGTATTTCTAAATGGAGGGCTGTGACAAGTGGTGTTCCTGAGGGATCAGTGCTGGGACCTTTGTTGTTTATAATGTACATAAATGACTTGGAGGAAAATATAACTGGTTTGATTAGTAAGTTTGCAGATGACACAAAGGTTGGTAGATTTGCGGATAGCGATGAGGACCATCAGAGGATACAGCAGGATATAGATCAGCTGGAGGCTTGGGCCGGAGAGATGGCAGATGGAGTTTAATCCGGACAAATATGAGATAATGCATTTTTGGAAGGTCTAATACAGATAGGAAATATGCAGTAAATGGCAGAACCCTTAAGAGTATTGATAGGCAGAGGGATCTGGGTGTAGAGGTACACAGGTCACTGAAAGTAACAATGCAGGTGGAGAAGGTAGTCAGGAAGGCATACGGCATGCTTGCCTTCATCAGCTGGGGCATTGAGTTTAAAAATTAGCAAGTCATGTTGTGGCTTTATAGAACCTTAGTTAGGCTGCACTTGGAATATAGTGTTCAATTCTATCAGAAGGATGTGGAAGCTTTGGAGAGGGTACAGAAAAGATTTACCAGGATGTTGCCTGGTATGGAGGGCATTAGCTACGAGGAGAGGTTGGAGAAACTTGGTTTGTTTCTCACTGGAACAACGGAGATTGGGGAGACCTGATAGAAGTCTACAAAATTATGAGAGGCATGGACAGAGTGGATAGTCAGAAGCTTTTCCCCAGGGCAGAAGAGTCAATTACTAGGGGGCAAGATTTAAAGGAGATGTATGAGGCAAGTTTTTTACACAGAGGATCATGGGTGCCTGGAACTCGCTGCTGGGGGAGGTAGTGGAAGCAGATACAAGAGAGACTTTTAAGGGGCGTCTGGACAAATACATGACTAGGATGGGAATAGAGGGATATGATCCCCAGAAGGGTAGGGGGTTTTAATTCTGTCGGGCAGCGTAGTCGGTGCAGGCTTGGAGGGCTGAAGTTCCTGTTCCTGTGCTGTAATTTTCTTTGCACCACCATTCTGGTGTCATCTGCAAAATTACCAACCACGCCCCTATATGCTCATCCAAACCATTTATATAAATGACAAACAACAGTGGACCCAGCACCGATCCTCGCGGCACACTGCTGTTCACAGGCATCCAGTCTGAAAAACAACCCTCTACCACCACCCTCTGACTCGACACGGTGGCACAGTTGTTAGTGCTGCTGCCTCATAGTATCAGGGACTCCAGTCCGATTCCTGGCTTGGGTCACCGTTTGTGTGGAGTTTGCACATTCTCCCCGTATCTGTGTATGATTCCTCTGGGTGCTCTGGTTTTCCTCCCACGCTTCAAAGATGTGTGAGTTAGGTGGATTGGCCATGCTAAATGGATGGGTTACACCTGAACTACAAGGGGACCAATATACCTGCAGGGAGGTTTGCTAGTGTTATTGGGGAGGTTTTAAGCTAGATTTGCAGGGGGATGGGAACCAGAGAGTCAGAGTAGATAGTGGAGCGGGGGTGATGTTAATAGTTCATGCAAAATCACAAATGGAAGGGTTGAGTGTGGTGGAAATAATCTTTTGAGGTGTGTCTATTTCAATGCCAGGAGTATTGTGGGAAGACAGACGAGCTGAGGGCGTGGGTTGACACGTGGAATTATGACATTATAGCCATTAGTGAAACTTGGCTACAGGAGGGGCAGGACTGGCAGCTCCAGGATTCCAATATTTCAGATGTGATAGAGGCAGAGGGATGGAGGGTGGGGGGGTGGCATTGCTAGTCAGGGAAAATGTTGCAGCAGTGCTCAGGCAGGACAGATTAGAGGGCTTGTCTACCGAGCCATATGTCCAGGGTCCTTGCATGGGGTCCTTGATTATACTGGTTGCTTTCCCGAGGCAGCAGAAAGTGTAGACACAGTCAATGGATGGGAGGCTCATTTGAGCGATGGACTGGATTTCATTTACAACCCTTTGTAGATTCTTGCAGTCTTGGACAGAGCAGGAGCCATACCAAGCTGTGATACACCCAAAAAGAATGCTTTCTTTGTATCTGTAAAAGTTGGTGAGAGTTGTAGTGGACCGACCAAATTTTGTTAGTCTCCTGAGAAAGTAGAGGCATTGGTGGGCTTTCTTAATGATAGCTTTGGCATGGAGGGATCAGGACAGATTGTTGATAATCTGACAAGTAAAGACTTGAAGTTCCTGACCATTTCTAATTCATTCCCATTGATGTAGAGGGGAGCATGTCCTCCACTACACTTCTTGAAGTCGACTGTTTCCTTCATTTTGTGGAAATTGGGGAAAGATTATTGTCACTGCACCAGTTCACCAGATTCTCTATCTCTTTCCTGTTCTCTATCTCATCATTGTTTGGAAATCTTACCCACTACAGTGGTGTCATCAGCAAGCTTGAAAATTAAATTGGAGGGGAATTTGGCCACATAAGTGTATAAGGCTGTTGCTTTAGAAGGTGCTTAGGCCATTGGCCACAGATGTGTGGGTGACGTGCAAGAAAATGTGCTATTTCGAAACCTCCAGGAATATATTCAATCAGAGCTGGCAACCTGAACCCCCGGTGAGGGGACCCACTGACATCCATTGGGGGAAAAGGGGCTGGTGGGCATTTCAGGCTGGGGCAATCTTGGAGCATGTTGGTGGTTGGGAAAGATTTTTAAAAAAAATCTGTTTATTTATTAGTGTCACAAGTAGCTTACATTGACACTGCAATGAAGTTACTGTGAAAATCCCCTAGTGGCCACACTCCAGCGCCTGTTTGGGTACACTAAGGGACAGTTTAGCACAACCCAATGCACCCTAACCGGCACGTCTTTCAGACTGTGGAGGAAACCAGAGCACCCAGAGGAAACCCATGCAGTCATGGGGAGAACATGCAAACTCCACACAGACAGTGACCCAAGCTAGGAATTGAACCCAGGTCCCTAACACTGTGAAGGAGCAGTGCTAACCCACTGTGCCATAGAAGGGGGTGGCAGCCCTTTAAGAAACCAATCTGTGAGGCTCAAGTGGGAGTTGGCCATGGGGCAGCAGAGTGTGGAAGGGGCTGAGGGAAAGGGGTGCTGGGATTTGTAGTTTTCCACGGGGGGTTCATCCCATTGGGTTCAAAAGGGAACCGAGAGACGCTGGACTACAATTCCCAGAGAGCGTAGCGGTGGGGCTGAGGCGGGGAGAGGATGGCGTCGCGTCTTGATGGCGTCACCGGCCAGGCGCCCCCTGCTTCCTTGTGGAGACCGACGGGAATTGTAGTCCGCGCAGGCGCGCGCGGAACGGCGGCCGGCGGCGACGCAGACTACAAATCCCAGGGGGCCGCGCGGCGGGCGGGCGGCGCTTGCGCACTAGTCTCGGGAGGAGCAGCAGCTCAGTCTCAGCTCCAGCCCTGGGTGGACAGTAAGTTGCAAAGCGCTGCTGGTCTCAGATTAACCCCGGGGGGAGAGGGACATTGGGGGGGGCAGGCGCATGGGCATGGGCATGCATTTGTTGGAGGGTGGGTGAGAGTTAAGGTGGTTAAAAGAAAGAAGCACCCCCCCCCCCCTGACAGCTCCCCCCCCTCCCCTCTCCCTGACAGCACCCACCCCCCCCACTACTGTTAAATGGGCATGTTGCCATGGTAATGGTGGCTGGAGGGGGTCCTGGGCACTGCAGGTGGGTGACCCCTAAACCACTTGCAGCCATCCCTCGGTGACCTCTGAACCCCTAGTGCCCCTCTGCCCAGACCCTGAGTTGGCAGAGGTCAAAGTTGGCGGTAGGGTTTGGGTTGGGGGAGGGTGTGGCTGGGCTTCTTGACACTGTTTGGTGCTCCTGATTGTGTGGCGGGCGGGGGGAGGGGGGGGATTAGTTTAAAGGGTGTGTGGGATGGGGGTGTCTATCTGAGTTACATTGCCGCCCACTCTTAGGTACTGTGGCCCCCAGGAGAGCTGTGGTGACGGGATAGATTTCACTTGGATTTGCCGTTCCCTTCTGCTGTAGGGCTAACCAGGAAAAAACTCTGGCTTTTTATTCCCTGCCCTCGGGCGTTTGGTAAGGTTCACACGCTAACAAGCGGCTTGTGTTTCTCTCTCATTCTTTTGTGGGAATGTGGGTGTCGCTGGCCAGGCGCACCACTTATCCCCCATCAATAATTACCCCCTTGAGAAGGTGGTGGGTAAGCTGTCGCCTTGAACCTGCTGCAGTCCTGTGTGCTGTAGGTACACCCACAGCGCTGTTAGGGAGGGAGCTCCAGGATTTTGACCCAGCCACAGCGAAGGAACGGCCAATATATTTCCGGAGTTGGGAAGGTGTGTGTGTGGAGCAGGGGAACTTGCTGGCGGTGGGTGTTCCCCATGGCGTCTGCTGCCCTTGTCCTGCTAGGGGGTAGAGGTGGTGGGTTTGGGTGGCGCTGTCGAAGGAGCCTTGGTGAGTCGCTGCAGTGCATCTCGTAGATGGCACTCACTGCTGCTGCTGTGCATCGGTGGTGGAGGGAATGACTGTCGAGGGTGGGTGGTTAGCGTGTCAATCGAGTGGGAGGCTGTTTTGTCCTGGATGGTGTCGAGCTTCTCGAGTGTTGTTGGAGCCGCACTCGTCCAGGCGAGTGGGAGAGTATTCCATCACACTCCTGACTTGTGCCTTGTAGATGGTGGACAGGCTTTGAGGGGGTAGTCAGGAGGTGAGTTACTCTCCATAGGATTCCCAGCCTCTGACCTGCTCTGGGAGCCACAGTATTATGTGGCTGGGTCCAGTTCAGTTTCTGCTCAACGGTAATCCCCAGGATGTTGACATTTGGGGAAATTTAGTGATGGGGATGTCAGTAAATATCTAGAGGAAATGTTTGAAATCTCTTATTGCAGATGGTTGTTGTGGGGCACGAATGTTACTTTCACTTGTCAACCCAAGCCTGGATCTACAGCGACAGACCAGCCCCCACCTGTAAGGTACCCCAGTGTTATACAGTGACAGACCCGTCCCACTAGTACTGTACTCCAGTGTTATACAGTGACAGACCCGTCCCCACCAGTACTGTACTCCAGTGTTATACAGTGACAGACCCGTCCCCACCAGTACTGTACCCCAGTGTTATACAGTGACAGACCCGTCCCCACCAGTACTGTACCCCAGTGTTATACAGTGACAGACCCGTCCCCACCAGTACTGTACCCCAGTGTTATACAGCGACAGACCCGTCCCCACCAGTACTGTACCCCAGTGTTATACAGCGACAGACCCGTCCCCACCAGTACTGTACCCCAGTGTTATACAGCGACAGACCTGTCCCCATTGGTACTGTACCCCAGTGTTATACAGCGACAGACCCATCCCCACCAGTACTGTACCCCAGTGTTATACAGTGACAGACCCGTCCCCACCAGTACTGTACCCCAGTGTTATACAGTGACAGACCCGTCCCCACCAGTACTGTACCCCAGTGTTATACAGCGACAGACCCGTCCCCACCAGTACTGTACCCCAGTGTTATACAGCGACAGCCTGTCCCCATTGGTACTGTACCCCAGTGTTATACAGCGACAGACCCATCCCCACCAGTACTGTACCCCAGTGTTATACAGCGACAGACCCGTCCCCACCAGTGCTGTACCCCAGTGTTATCCCCGCGGTATTGGGTCTCTCGCATTTCCATTACTTGTCTGACTCACCAGCTGTCTCTTGTTTTCTGCTTATCTCGTCCTCTCACTCCCTCACCACCTTGTCTATCTCCTCTCTCCATCTTTCCTGCCCAGCCCTCTTCTGTTTTCTCCTTGTCGCAGTGCTGTTTCTCATTCTGTCTCTCCCCACCTGTTCTCTTTCAATCGTTCTTACTCAGATCCAATTTTTCTCGTTTGGTCCTCACTCTCTCCCATTCTCTCTGTTTCTGTCTCACTCCTGCACATCATTTCTCATTCTCCCTCTCCCTGTCTTCTTGGGAGTTAGTCTTTCACTCTCCGTCCTTATATTTCTTTCCCTCTAACATGTATCTCCGTTGACTCCTCTTCTCCATTTTCCTCTCTGCTGTCCCATCTTTCTTTCTCTGCCCTATTTCATCCCTCAGCTCAGCTACCTCTCGCTCCCACTCTGTTTCTCTCACTTTGGCTCCATTGCTCCTGTCTCTATTTGCACTTCCCCCCCCGCTCCATCTCACATCTCAATCTCCTTGTCTCTCTCTCTCTGCTGTTTGTCTCTCTCCCTTCCTATCCTTTTCATTCTCTCCATCTACCCTTCGCTCTCAGTCTCACATCTCAATCTCTCGTGCATCCTCTCTGGTTGTATCACAGCTTGGTATGGCTCCTGCTCTGCCCAAGACCACAAGGAGCTACAAGAGGGTTGTGAATGTCGCCCAGTCCATCATACAAACCAACCTCCACCCATTGACTCTGTCTACACTTCCCACTGCCTTGGGAAAGCAGCCAGCATAATTAAGGACCCCACGCAACCTGGACATTCTCTTTTCCACCTTCTTCCTTCGGGAAAAAAATACAAAAGTCTTAGGTCGTGTAGCAGCTGACTCAAGAACAGCTTCTTTCCTGCTGCTGAGAGATCTTTGAATGGACCTACCTCACATTAAATTGATTTTTCTCTACACCCTAACTTATGACTATAAAACTACATTCTGCACCCTCTCCTTTCCTTCTCTATGAATGGTATGCTTTATCTGTATAGCGCAAGGAACAATACTTTTCGCTGTGTGTTAATACATGTGACAATAATAAATCAAATCAAAATCTCACACTCTGTCCTTCTCTTTCTATCCCCCTCACGTGTCAATTTGTTCCCCGCCCCACCTGCACTTTCTTTGCTGGTCTCTGTCTCTGACTCTGTCTCTCCCTCCCGCTACCCCCAGCCCACGTCCTATTCTTTCCTCCCTCTTTCTCTCCACTCTGTCGCTCAGTTTCTCTCCCTCCCTCCAGCTCGTTCCTGTCCTGGAATTTCTCTCTCCTGGATTATTTTTGCCCTCGCACTTTCCCCGCACAAACCCCACACCCTCCCCCTCCATTTCCCTGCCCATCTTTCAGAGGGGTCTGACGCAGACCACCAAATTCACACAGTGACCGACGACACATTCCACCCCCCCCCCCCCCCCCCACCACCACCACCACTCCTGTGTGCCAGTCCCATGTTGTGATGAAACCTGTGTTTGGATTGTATTCACAGAGATTCAGGCTGTCATCAGTCCAGTCCGGGGCAGGAGGCGGGCGCTCGAGCAGTTAGCAGTGACAGGCGGACATGCTGCCCTGGGCAGGGGGTGCCGCTGGACGCACGGATCGCTGAGACGAGGGAGAAGCCAGATTCCCTGCAACCCCCACCCCCCCCCCCCCCCACCCACCCCCCACCCCTTGGTCCGGCATGTGGTCCGTGCCCTCCTCGCCCCCGCTGCCTGGCACAGGAGGGGGCACCGGCGGGGGGGGTTCCTCGGGGGCCATCCGCGAGGGCTTCCTGTGCCCACTCTGCCTCAAGGACCTGCAGTCGGTGCAGCAGCTGCAATCGCATTACGAGGATGCCCACTCCAACGAGGAGGAAGAGGGGCACATGGTCGGCCAGATCAAGAGTGAGTACCTCGCTGGGGGGGAAGGGGGGGGGGGGGGCACTGTGCACGAGATTGGCACCCCCACCTGGGGTAGGGGGGGACAGATATCACTGCAACAGCAGCAGCCCCCCCCACCATTAATAGCGACTGTGACATGTAACAAATCCTAGAATCCCTACGGTGCAGAAAGAGGCCCTTCGGCCCATTGAGTCTGCACCGACCACAATCCCACCCAGGCTCTATCCCCGTAACCCCACTTATTTACCCTGTAATGCTCCTGATGCTAAGGGGCAATTTAACATGGCCAGTCCACCCAATCTGCACGTCTTTGGACTGTGGGAGGAAACCCGGAGCGCCCAGAGGAAACCCGCGCAGACACGGGGAGAATGTGCAAACTCTACACAGTCAGTGATCCGAGCTGGGAATCGAACCTGGGTCCTCTGAAGCAGCAGTGCTAACCACTCTGCCGTGAAGATGTGTGCAGGTGAGATCACTTCTGGAAAGAACTGCTCAGTTCTGGTCTCATTAAGGAGGCCCGCAGTACTAGTGGGGACGGGTCTGTCGCTGTATAACACTGGGGTACAGTACTGGTGGGGATGGGTGTGTCGCTGTATAACACTGGGGTACAGTACTGGTGGGGACGGGTCTGTCACTGTATAACACTGGGGTACAGTACTGGTGGGGACGGGTCTGTCACTGTATAACACTGGGGTACAGTACTGGTGGGGATGGGTCTGTCACTGTATAACGCTGGGGTACAGTACTGGTGGGGATGGTCTGTCACTGTATAACGCTGGGTACAGTACTGGTGGGGATGGGTCTGTCACTGTATAACGCTGGGGTACAGTACTGGTGGGGATGGGTCTGTCACTGTATAACGCTGGGGTGCAGTACTGGTGGGGACGGGTCTGTCGCTGTATAACACTGGGGTGCAGTACTAGTGGGGACGGGTCTGTCACTGTATAACACTGGGGTGCAGTACTAGTGGGGACGGGTCTGTCACTGTATAACACTGGGGTGCAGTACTAGTGGGGACGGGTCTGTTACTGTATAACACTGGGTACAGTACTAGTGGGGACGGGTCTGTCGCTGTATAACACTGGGGTACAGTACTGGTGGGGATGGGTCTGTCGCTGTATAACACTGGGGTACAGTACTAGTGGGGATGGGTCTGTCGCTGTATAACACTGGGGTACAGTACTAGTGGGGATGGGTCTGTCACTGTATAACACTGGGGTACAGTACTAGTGGGGATGGGTCTGTCACTGTATAACACTGGGGTACAGCACTGGTGGGGACAGGTCTGTCGCTGTATAACGCTGGGGTACAGTACTGGTGGGGACGGTTCTGTCACTGTATTACACTGGGGTACAGCACTTGTGACGCTAGCTGTAGCAACACAGGTTGACTCGATTGGGGTACCCAGGATAAGCAGGGGGAGGGTGTGGTTCTGCAATGAGAGGCTGAGAGAACTGGAGTACTCTGGAGTTTTGAGGTCAGAAAACTTCCCAATTATTTAGCCAAGGTATAGAATATCAGAGCAGGGAGGTTGTGATGGAACTGTATAAAACGCTGGTTAGGCCACAGCTGCAGGACTGTGAGAGGTTCTGGTCTCCACACTATAGCAAGGATGTGATGGCACTGGAGAGGGTGCGGAGAAGATTCACCAGGATGCTGCCTGGGCTGGAGCATCTCAGCAATGGAGAGAGGCTGGTTAGACTGGGGCTGCTTTCCTCAGAGCAAAGAAGGCTGAAGGGGGGACCTGATCGAGGTGTACAAAATAATGAGGGACACAGATAGGGTGAATAGGAGGGAACATTTCCCCCTTTAGTAGAGGGGTCAGTAACCAGGAGGATAGAGCTAGGGTCAGGGGATGGGAGATTTAGGACGGACGTGAGATAAAACTTTTTCACCCACAGGGTGGTGGGAATCTGGAACTCTCTGAAAGAGTGGGAGAGACAGGAACCCTCACAATATCTAAGATTCGGGGTGGCACAGTTAACACTGCTGCCTCACAGTGCCAGGGACCCGGCTTGGCTCACTGTCTGAGCAGAGTCTGCATGTTCTGGCCGTGTCTGCGTGGGTTTCCTCTGGGTGCTTCGGTTTCCTCCCACACTCCAAAGATGTGTAGGTTTCGGGGCACTAGCAGGGTAAATGTGTGGGGGACGTGGGTGGAGCCTGGGTGGGATTGCTGTGGGTGCCGACTCGATGGGCCGAACTTCCTGCCCCACGGTCAGAAGATTGTGGGTCACACGCCAGAGACTGGGGCACAAAGGTCCTGGATTGGGGGAGTGTGCAGTGCTGGGGTGGGGGGGGGGAGAGCGCGGGGCTGTGGGGAGGGTCAGTGCCGGGGGCGGGGGGGAGCGCGGGGCTGTGGGAGGGTCAGTGCCGGGGTGGGGGGGGGGGGGAGCGCAGGGCTGTGGGAGGGTCAGTGCCGGGGTGGGGGGGAGCGCGGGGCTGTGGGAGGGTCAGTGCCGGGGTGGGGGGGGAGCGCGGGGCTGTGGGAGGGTCAGTGCTTGGGGGGGCGTGGGGGGAGCGCGGGGCTGTGGGAGGGTCAGTGCTTGGGGGGGCGTGGGGGGGAGCGCGGGGCTGTGGGAGGGTCAGTGCTTGGGGGGGCGTGGGGGGGAGCGCGGGGCTGTGGGAGGGTCAGTGCTTGGGGGGGCGTGGGGGGGAGCGCGGGGCTGTGGGAGGGTCAGGGGCGGGGGGGGAGCGTGGGGCTGTGGGAGGGTCAGTGCTGGGGAGGGTGGGGCTGTGGGAGGGTCAGTGCTGGGGAGGGTGGGGCTGTGGGGAGGGTCAGTGCTGGGGGTTGGGTGGGGGGGGGGGGGAGCGCGGGGCTGTGGGGAGGTGTTGGTGCTGCAGAGTGGGGTGGGCCAGTGCCATGGGGGGGCACTCCGATGCTGCTATTGTGTCACACTGTGGATGGGATCTTGCTGTGTTACAGACTAGCGTTGACCTGTGACCTCTGACCTCTCTTTGCTGCAGCGCTTTTCGGCCGAGCCAAGAGAAAGCTGCTGAAGAGGGAGGATGCCGAGCGATCGGAGACGGACGTGGCGGACTTTGTGTACTCCGGGGGGGTCGACACCAGCAAGTGGGAGGCCCAGGACCTTGGTGAGTAGATCAAAACCCCCTCCCCCCGCCCCCCCCGCTCCACTTCCCTCCTCTCCAAATAGCCTCCCGTGCAGGGGGGCTGGAATTGTTCCCCTTGGGGCACAGAGATGGTGTTTGACGAGGGGTCTGGGACAGGTCGGGCTGTTTAAGCAGAATAACACGTGGAAATGCTCAAAACACTGAGCCCATCGAGCTTTCTCCCACATTCTGTAGGAGGATGGATGATCTGATTGTCTCCTCAACTCTACTTTCCCTCATGGGCCCCCCCACCCCTCCCAATCTCCATCAGAAATCTCTGTAACTCACCCTTGAATATATTCAGTGAGCCGCAGCCCCCACTGCTGCCTCGGGGGGATTTGGTGGGGGGGCGGTGGTAGTTCCACAGACTGACCACCCTCTGAGAGAAGAAATTCCTCCTCATCCCCATCTTCAATGAGTGACCCCCCCACCCACCCATTCTGAAACTGTGAAGCCCCCCCCCCCCCCCCAGCTGTTCTAGATTGACCCCCACAAGGGGGGTAAAACATCCTCTCAGCATCCACCCTGTCAAATCCCCCCCCCCCTCAGAACCTGAGATGTTTCAATAAGATCCCCTCTCATTCTTCTAAACTCCAATGGGTTCAGGCCCCGAGCTGCTCAACCTTTTCCTCATAAAACAAACCCCCCCCCCCCCCCACTTCATCCCAGGAATCAGCCCAGTGAGCCTTCTGTGAACGGCCTCCGATGCAGGGTGGGAGGAGGTGGTGGGGGGGGTGGGGGAGAGGTGGAGAGAGGGAGATTGAGGTGGTGGGGAGAGACGCAGAGATGGGACTGGAGGAGCGAGAGAGAGACAGGGAGTGAGGGAATACTTGGGAGGGGAAAGGTTCCAGAGCAATGTGCAAAAGAGGGTGCATGGGCCAGGCTGGGGGAGGGGAGGTGGCGAGGGTATGCGAGGGGGAGGGGGAAGGTGAGGGGGGAGGGGCATGCGTGAGCAAGGGGGTGGGTGGGGAGTGTGCACGAGCCAGGGAGTGGAGTGCGCGCGAGCTGGGGGGGTTGGGGGGGTGGGGATTGCGGTGGAGCGAGTGGGATGGGATGGGGGGGTGGAGCGTGCGCCAGTAGGGAGGGGGGGCTGGAGCGTGCACGTGCGGGAAGAAGTGGGGGTGGAGTGTGCACCAGTGGGAGGGGGGCAGCATGCACGAGATGGCGGGGGAAAGGTGGGCGTGGGTGTGCAGGGAGGGGGAGAGAGACGAGTTGGTAAACTGTATTGGGTGGATCACTAAGTGTTGAGGGTCGTCTCGCTGTGACCCTCCTAGCAGCCCCACGGGGACCCCTCACCATGACTGTACAAACTTGCCCCACTTTCAGTTGCCCCCGGTGATGGTTTGTCCTTCTGTTTGGTTTGTGTGTGTGCGTGCAGGCGCGACCCGGAACATGCGGAGCGACTTCCTGCGTTGGCGCGGGGCCCGAATTGACCACTACGTCATCGAGATGAACAAACTGCTCATTCGCCTGGAGAAGGTGAGGGGGTGCTGGGGTTACTTGCTGGGGAGGCGAGTAATAGAACATTACAGTGCAGTACAGGCCCTTCAGCCCTCGATGGTTCCACTGGTCAGTGCAACAATCTAATGACCCTCAAACCTAAATTATTCCAATATTATCCATATGCCTATCCAATGACCATTTGAACACCCATAAAGTTGGCGAGTCCACAACTGCTGCAGGCAGGGCATTCCACGCCCTCAGTACCCTCTGAGGAAAGAACCTACCTCTGACATCCGTCCTATATTTATCACCCCTCAATTTAAAGCTATGTCCCCTCGTGTTAGCCGTCACCATCCGAGGAAAAAGGCTCTCACTGTCCACCTTATCTAACCCTCTGATCATCTTGCATGCCTCATTTAAATCACCTTTTAACCTCCTCTCTAACGAAAACAACCTCAAGTCCCTCAGCCTTTCCTCGTAAGACCTTCCCACCATACCAGGCAACATCCTGGTAAACCTCCCCTGCACCCTTTCCAATGCCTCCACATCTTTCTTATAATGCAGCGACCAGAACTGTACGCAATACTCCAAGTATGGCTGCACCAGAGTTTGGTACAGTTGCAACATGATCTCACGGCTCCAAAATTCAATCCCTCTACCAATAAAAGCTAACACACTGTACGCCTTTTTAACAACCTTATCAACCTGGATGCCAACTTTCAGGGATCTACGCACATGTACACCAAGATCTCTCTGCTCATCCACACTATGATGGGGAGTTGGGGTGGAGGGGAGATGGGGGAATGGAGAGCAGGAGTTGGGAATACCCTGAAACACAGAACCTGAGCTGAAATTGTGGAGTCCGGGAGGCTGTGTTGTCCCACGCTGAAGGTGAGCGGGCGTGAGGTTCCTGTTGCTTAAGTCGAGCTGCATTGGAACGGCGCCGCAGAGCGAGGACAGAGAGGTCAGTGCGGGGAACGAGGTGGAGAGTTCGAACGATGGGCGACAAGGAGCTGAGGAGAGAGAGGAGATTGGGGTCTCCTGTTGGACGGAGCAGAGGTGTTCGCGAAATGAGTGCCCAGTCTGAGTTTGCCCTCTTCCCCAGGACTGTAGAGGGGATCGCATTGCGAGCTGGGAGCATGGGGGATTAAGCTGAAAGCAGGAAATGTGAATTACTCTTTCTCTGCAATGGGTGAAAAGGGGGGATTGGGTCTGTGCCAGGGATCCTATTCCCGTGCCCTGCACCATGCCCTCCACATGGACAGTATATCCAATAATGTTGTGGGATCAAGTTGTCTTATTGTCAACTCAGAGAGAAAAGCAATGATATTGTACTTTTTGTCTTGTTTCTAGTTGACTGCGTTTGACAGAGCCTCCACTGACCCAGCTAAGAGGAAAGGTTGGTTCCATTCGCTGCTTTCTCCCCTCCCACTTGTTTTACTCTTTTTTTTTCCCCTTCTATAAGTGGACACTTGCATCCCAAGAGCCCTGGGTGACCTTGCGCCCAGAGTATTTGAGCGTAGACATATTTGTCCTTTGAATAATACCTTATTCTTCTACTGGTCCCCAGCAATGAGAAACCAGCACTCTCCTCCTGGTCTCTCCCCAGATACCTTACTGGGAGACTTTTTGTTAGGCCAGGCTAAGAAGGAGCAATTTGGATTTATTCAGAAGTAAAGTTGATACTGAATCGATAATTAGCTGGTGAAGCTGCCGTGGTGGGATTCTTCCCAGTATCCTGGGCCAATCTTTATCCCTCTAAACATCACTAAAAATCGATTATTTGGATATTTTCTCACATCTGTGGGAGCTTGCTGTGCTTGAATCAGTTGCTGCGTTTCTCCGTATCGCGCTTTCTGTTTCCTGTAGAATTTTCTCTGTCATCGTTACTCTCATTCTGTCACTCTCCCTGGTTTTAAATACTCTTTATAAACTTGGGCTGTTTATTTAAATCACTCTGCCGGCCCTGAACCTGTTGGTGTCTCCCTCTCCCGCAGCCCTGGAGAAGTCCGTTGTGACCTGGGTGAATGACCGAGACGTGCCCTGCTGCCCGGACTGCGGGGTCACCTTCAGCATCGCGCAGAGGCGTCATCACTGCCGCCTGTGTGGCTCCATCATGTGTCGACGGTGCACCCAATTCCTCACAGTCCTCTTTGCCCGTAAGTAACTCAGCGTCTCTGGCGTGGCAATTCGGCCCATCACCGAGGGGCAGGCCATGAATCTCACCGTCTGTACACAACTGCTCGCCAAACAGACACCCTAGACGTTTGTGCAATGCGAGGTTTCACCCTCAGCGAGTCACAGGTTGACCCTGCATCCTCGGCCTGCTGCTGCTGCCCACTCAACCCTCTCTCAGGCCTGTTACTCAGGAACAGGAGGAGGCCATTCAGCCCCTCAGGCCTGTTACTCAGGGCCAGGAGGAGGCCATTCAGCCCCTCTGTTGCCTGACCTATCAGTTCAATCTAATGTTTACTGTCACGCATCTTCCTGTGATTGGATAGAGAAGCTGACGAAAGCAGTGAGGGCCTCTGTGACAGCGGGAGGGAACCCGGGTGGTCCAGACCGAGGGGCCGGGACCCTGGAGAGCGGCCGCAGACTGAGCGTTTCCAGTGTCAGCTCGCTGCTGGAGGAGAAAGATGACGATCGGATCATGACCTGTCAGCATTGCAAAGGCGTCCTGGAGCAAAGAGAGCAACGGCTGGAGGAGAAAGAGAGCTCACCGGTCATCCTGCAACTCTACACGGTTAGATACAGAGTAAACTCCCTCTACACTGCACCCCCCCATCAAATACTCCTCCCAGGACAGGTACAGCACGGGGTTAGATACAGAGTAAAGCTCCCTCTACACTGTCCCCCCATCAAACACTCCCAGGACAGGTACAGCACGGGGTTAGATACAGAGTAAAGCTCCCTCTACACTGTCCCCCATCAAACACTCCCAGGACAGGTACAGCACGGGGTTAGATACAGAGTAAAGCTCCCTCTACACTGCCCCCCATCAAACACTCCCAGGACAGGTACAGCACAGGGTTAGATACAGAGTAAAGCTCCCTCTACACTGTCCCCCATCAAACACTCCCAGGACAGGTACAGCGCAGGGTTAGATACAGAGTAAAGCTCCCTCTACGCTGTCGCCCCCATCAAACACTCCCAGGACAGGTACAGCACGGGGTTAGATACAGAGTAAAGCTCCCTCTACACTGTCCCCCCCCATCAAACACTCCCAGGACAGGTACAGCACGGGGTTAGATACAGAGTAAAGCTCCCTCTACACTGTCCCCCATCAAACACTCCCAGGACAGGTACAGCACAGGGTTAGATACAGAGTAAAGCTCCCTCTACACTGTCCCTATCAAACACTCCCAGGACAGGTACAGCACGGGGTTAGATACAGAGTAAAGCTCCCTCTACACTGTCCCCCCCATCAAACACTCCCAGGACAGGTACAGCACGGGGTTAGATACAGAGTAAAGCTCCCTCTACACTGTCCCCCCATCAAACACTCCCAGGACAGGTACAGCACGGGGTTAGATACAGATTACAGTTAGTGCAGTGTAAAGCTGGGGTCTCCTACTGATCCCAGGGCGTGGGATCGCGAGTTTGCAGTGTTTTTAACAGGCCTTGTTTGTTGTTCGACCACAGAAGCTGCACTCCTGCAAGGCCAGTGTGGACAAGTTAGCTCCAGAGTACATGAAAATGGCCGATTCACTGAAGTAAGTCCTGGGATTGCGGAGGAGAGGGGGGGGAAGTGGATGGGCGGGAGGGTTGTGGGTGTACAGTGCTGGCTGGAGATCACATAGGCTGTGCGTTAACCATTAAGTCCCTCTGAGGATAACTGACAATTCCATTGTTTACAGATTATGCCTTTTCTCTGAAAATGAATAGGAATTAGGGTCTTGAATAATTCATGGGGATGTGGGCGTGGATGGCCGAGCCCAGCGTATACACCCCCCCCGCCCCGTCCCCATTTGCCCCCTCGAGAAGGTGGTGGGTGAGCCGCCATCTTGAACCCGCTGCAGTCCTGTGTGGTGTAGGTACACCCACAGTGCTGTTAGGGAGGGAGTTCCAGGATTTTGACCCAGCCACAGTGAAGGAACGGCCGATGTATTTCCAAGTTGGGATGGTGCGAGTGGGAGGGGGGCTCCGAGGGGGAATTTGAAGGTGGTGGGTGTTCCCCATGGTGTCTGCTGCCCTTGTCCTTCCAGGGGGGTAGTGGTGGTGGGTTTGGGTGGCGCTGTTGAAGGAGCCTTGGCGAGTCGTCGTATCTTGTAGACGGTACACACTGCTGCCTCTGTGCGTCGCTGGTGGGGGGAGTGAGTGTTGAGGGTGGGTGGTTAGTGTGTCGATCGGGGGGGAGCTGCTTTGTCCTGGATGGTGTCGAGCTTCTCGAGTGTTGTCGGAGCCGCGCTCATCCAGGCGAGTGGGAGAGTATTCCATCAAACTCCTGACTTGTGCCTTGTAGATGGTGGACAGGCTTTGGGAAGTGGGGAAGACACCTCAGAGGCCATGTTGTCATGGGTGCTCCAGCTCAGTTCCATGTTATCACTCCCTCTCTCTCTAATAGTCATTTGGAATTTCATTTGGTGTTAAGTTGAAATGTTTGGTATTGGTCAGGGTCTGTGCCAACCAGCCCGGGAATGAGTCCTGTGCATTTAGCGATGAAGTTCTTGAGTTCTGCAGGTTCCCAGCGCTTTGCACGCTATTCCTGATTGTGATGTGCACCTGAGGGCCAGGGTTCATTCCTAATGCCAGAGATTCTAACCCACCACACACCCGGGTCGGTGCTGAGGGAGCGCTGCACTGCGGGAGAGGGTGGGCCCTGAGGGAGGGTCGTGCTGTGGGAGGGTCAATATTTATCTCCAAGGCAAGACTTGCATGAACCATCATGTGATGTGGGTCACTTTCTGATTGGCTGTTTGTGGGATCATGCTGTGTATGGATTGGCCTTTGGAAGGTTCCTGCGATTGAAGAGAAGCTGCTTGACTGGGTGTGCCGAGCTTTGGGACGTCCTGAGTTGGTGTGAGGCTGGGGGATTGGGTAAATGATGTTTGCTGTGGACTGTTTCAGTGCGGGCGAGAGTACCTACAGCCTGGAGCAAGCATCGAACCTGCGGGTGGAGCTGATGAAGCTGTATGAGCGCATCGACCTGCTCAGGTAGGTGCTCAGACCCAGGCCTGAATGCTCAGCCTGCGGCCCCCACTGTCCCCCTCTTCCCCTCCCGCCTCCCCCTCTGCCTGCAGCCCCCACTCTTCCCCACCCCTCCCGCCTGTGGCCCCCACTCTCCCCCTCCCCACCCGTCTCCCCCTCAGCCTACGGCCCACCTCCCCCACCCCTCCTGTCTCCCCCTCCCGCCTGCGGGGCCCCCCCCTTCCTCAGCTTGTGGCCCTCCAGCCTCCCCACCCCCCAAGCATGTAGCCCCCCCCCCCTCAGCCTGCCCCCCCCTTCCCCCTCCCTTGAGTGTGACTCTCTCTCTCTGCCTTTTCTCCCACAGTAAGAGGATTGCCTCCCTGGGGGTGTCTGAGGATCCACAGCCGCACCCCAAAACTCTCCAGCTGCAGAGAATGATTCGACTGTCAGCGACCCAGTTCCTGCAGGTCAGTTACCCGAGAGTCAGCGAGCAGCAACGCTGACTCTGCCCCTCACAAGCTTCCTCCGGCACTCTTTCCCCTACCCACCCCCACCACTTTGTCTGTCTGTCTGTCTCTCTCTCCTTCCCCTTCTGTGTCTTTCATGTGCTCTGTGTCAACCCGGAAGCTTGTGAGTCTATTATTAAATAAATCGGTTGGATTAAAACCTGGTGTTGTCAGACTTTTTACTGTGTCTCACTGTGTATGCATGCTCTCTCTCTGTCACTGCCATGTTATTCACAGTCTCTCTGTCTATCTTTCATGCGTGGTCTCTCTCTCTCTTCCCCCTCCCTGTCTGTCCATCCCTGCCTCTGTCTCTCTCTATCCCTCCCCATCTCTGTCTCTTGTGCGTGCTCTCTCTCTCCGTCTTTGTCGGTCATGCTCTTTCACTACTGTGTTGTATGCACTCTCTCGCTGCCGTGTTATTCACACTCTTTCTCTCTGTCTCCTTGCCATGTTATTCTCCGTCTCCCCCTCTCTCTATCTCTCTCCCTCTGTGTCTCTGTCTCTCGCGTGCGCTCTCTCTCTCTTGCGCTCTCTCCCTACTGTGTTATTCAATCTCTTTCTCTCTCCCTCTATCTCCCTTTCTATCTCTTTCTGTTCCCCCTTCCCCACTCTCCCTCTGTCTCTCTCCCTCTCTCTATCTCTCTCTTTCCCCCCCACTATATTTCTCTCCCTCTCTCTATCTCTCTCTCTCTGTCTCTTGTGTTATTCAGTGTTTCTCTCTCCATTCTGCAGGAGAAGTTACTGGGTTTGACCTCTCTGCCCACCCTGGAGAAGTTTGAGGAGCTGAAGGCGAGGCGGGCGCAGAGGGAAGCTGAGCTCTGGAAAGGGAATCAGGTTGGTATTTCCACCTTTCTGGGGAGGCAGTTTGCCCACGAAACCCTCTGCTGGATTCCCCAATCCCCGGACTGCGACATTGCAACCTCACCCATCAGAAACCTCTCTCTCTATTCCTCTCCCTCCAACACTCGAGCATTCACACCATCGACGCTGCCAACAGGCCGTTCGGCCCCTCTGCTCCGTGCTGGGGATTCTATCCCCACACTGGCCTGCTCCTTCAATTCACCCCACAATCTCCTCCTATTCCGTTCTCCCTGGTGTGTTTATCCAGCTTCTTATTCTCCCAACATACGCTCACACACGCACACGGATTCAGAGAGACACAGATACACACACGGTTCCCCCCCACCCCCCTCACAGATACACGCACGCGGTTCCCCCCCCCTCACAGATACACACGCACGGTTCCCCCCCCCCCCTCACAGATACACACGCACGGTTCCCCCCCCCCCCTCACAGATACACACGCACGGTTCTCCCCCCCCCCTCACAGATACACACGCACGATTCCCCCCCCCCTCACAGATACACACGCACGATTCCCCCCCCCCCCCCACAGATACACACGCACGGTCCCCCCCCCCTCACAGATACACACGCACGATTCCCCCCCCCCTCACAGATACACACGCACGGTTTCCCCCCCCCCCCACAGATACACACGCACGGTCCCCCCCCCCCCCCTCACAGATACACACGCACGGTCCCCCCCCCCCCTCACAGATACACACGCACGGTCCCCCCCCCCCTCACAGATACACACGCACGGTCCCCCCCCCTCACAGATACACACGCACGGTCCCCCCCCCCCTCACAGATACACACGCACGGTCCCCCCCCCCCTCACAGATACACACGCACGATTCCCCCCCCCCTCCGCAGATACACACGCACGATTCCCCCCCCCTCACAGATACACACGCACGATTCCCCCCCCCTCACAGATACACACGCACGATTCCCCCCCCCTCACAGATACACACGCACGATTCCCCCCCCCTCACAGATACACACGCACGATTCCCCCCCCCTCACAGATACACACGCACGATTCCCCCCCCCTCACAGATACACACGCATGATTTTCTCCCCCCCCCCTCACAGATACACACGCACGATTCCCCCCCCCCCTCACAGATACACACGCATGATTTTCTCCCCCCCCCTCACAGATACACACGCATGATTTTCTCCCCCCCCCCCTCACAGATACACACGCATGATTTTCTCCCCCCCCCTCACAGATACACACGCATGATTTTCTCCCCCCCCTCACAGATACACACGCACGATTCCCCCCCCCCTCACAGATACACACGCATGATTTTCCCCCCCCCCTCACAGATACACACGCACGATTCCCCCCCCCCTCACAGATACACACGCATGATTTCCCCCCCCCCCCTCACAGATACACACGCACGATTTCCCCCCCCCCCTCACAGATACACACGCACGATTCTCCCCCCCCCCTCACAGATACACACGCACGATTCCCCCCCCCCTCACAGATACACACGCACGATTCCCCCCCCCTCACAGATACACACGCATGATTTCCCCCCCCCCCTCACAGATACACACGCATGATTTTCTCCCCCCCTCACAGATACACACGCACGATTCCCCCCCCCCTCACAGATACACACGCATGATTTTCCCCCCCCCCCTCACAGATACACACGCACGATTCCCCCCCCCCCCTCACAGATACACACGCACGGTTCCCCCCCCCCCCCCACAGATACACACGCACGGTTCCCCCCCCCCTCACAGATACACACGCACGATTCCCCCCCCCCTCACAGATACACACGCATGATTTTCCCCCCCCCCCTCACAGATACACACGCACGGTTCCCCCCCCCCACAGATACACACGCATGATTTTCTCCCCCCTTTCAAAGCCGCCTTTATTTCTGAGGAACGTCACCCCCGCCTGTTCAGTCCCTCGGCTAATACGATCGTTCACCCAGTGTAAACCCAACTCTGCTGTTTTTTTTAACACAATCACGCAGTTATATTTCTCTGTTACCCTTTGTGTAGCACGGGAGTTAGGAGCAGGAGTAGGCCACTTGGCCCCTCGGACCTGCTGCCCCATTCAATAAGTCCATGTCTGACCTGATTGTAATCTCGACCCCCACGTTCCCGCTGACCCCCTGATAACCTTTCACCCCAGCATTAATCCTCCTCTGCCTGAAAATGATTCCAAGACTCTGCTTCCCACCTTCTGAGGGACAGAGTTCCACAGACTCAGCCCCCCTGCGAGAGAAATCATTTCTCCCCATCTCCGTCCGCACTGGGTGATTTTTTAAACAGTCACCCCCCCCCCCCCCCCCCCCACCACCCCCACACTGAGTTCTAGATTCTCCCACAAGAGGAACCATCGTCTCCACATCCACCCTGTCAAGAAACCCCCTCAGGATCTGAAAGGTTTGGATCGAGTCGCCTCTTACTCTTCTAAACTGCAGCGGATACAAACCTAACCTGTCCGACCTCTCCTCATCAGACAACCCACCCATTCCAGGGATGGGTCTGGGAAACCTTCTCTCAACCACTCCCAACACATTTACATCCTTCCTTAAATAAGGAGACCCCGCACTGTACACAGTACTCCGGGTGTGGCCTCGCCCGCACTGTACACAGTACTCCGGGTGTGGCCTCGCCCGCACTGTACACAGTACTCCGGGTGTGGCCTCGCCCGCACTGTACACAGTACTCCAGGTGTGGCCTCGCCCGCACTGTACACAGTACTCCGGGTGTGACCTCGCCCGCACTGTACACAGTACTCCGGGTGTGGCCTCGCCCGCACTGTGCTCAGTACTCCGGGTGTGGCCTCGCCCGCACTCTGCTCAGTACTCCGGGTGTGGCCTCGCCCGCACTGTACACAGTACTCCGGGTGTGGCCTCGCCCGCACTGTGCACAGTACTCCGGGTGTGGCCTCGCCCACACTGTACACAGTACTCCGGGTGTGACCTCGCCCGCACTGTACACAGTACTCCGGGTGTGACCTCGCCCGCACTGTACACAGTACTCCGGGTGTGGCCTCGCCCGCACTGTACACAGTACTCCGGGTGTGGCCTCGCCCACACTGTACACAGTACTCCGGGTGTGGCCTCGCCCACACTGTGCTCAGTACTCCGGGTGTGACCTCACCCACACTGTACACAGTACTCCGGGTGTGGCCTCGCCCGCACTGTACACAGTACTCCGGGTGTGGCCTCGCCCGCACTGTGCACAGTACTCCGGGTGTGGCCTCGCCCGCACTGTGCTCAGTACTCCGGGTGTGGCCTCGCCCACACTGTGCTCAGTACTCCGGGTGTGACGTCGCCCGCACTGTACAGAGTACTCCGGGTGTGGCCTCGCCCGCACTGTACTCAGTACTCCGGGTGTGACCTCGCCCGCACTGTACACAGTACTCCGGGTGTGACCTCGCCCACACTGTACAGAGTACTCCGGGTGTGACCTCGCCCACACTGTACAGAGTACTCCGGGTGTGGCCTCGCCCGCACTGTGCACAGTACTCCGGGTGTGGCCTCGCCCGCACTGTGCACAGTACTCCGGGTGTGGCCTCGCCCGCACTGTACACAGTACTCCGGGTGTGGCCTCGCCCGCACTGTGCACAGTACTCCGGGTGTGGCCTCGCCCGCACTGTACACAGTACTCCGGGTGTGGCCTCGCCCGCACTGTGCTCAGTACTCCGGGTGTGGCCTCGCCCGCACTGTACAGAGTACTCCGGGTGTGGCCTCGCCCGCACTGTGCACAGTACTCCGGGTGTGGCCTCGCCCGCACTGTACACAGTACTCCGGGTGTGGCCTCGCCCGCACTGTACAGAGTACTCCGGGTGTGGCCTCGCCCGCACTGTACACAGTACTCCGGGTGTGACCTCGCCCGCACTGTGCTCAGTACTCCGGGTGTGGCCTCGCCCGCACTGTACACAGTACTCCGGGTGTGGCCTCGCCCGCACTGTGCACAGTACTCCGGGTGTGGCCTCGCCCGCACTGTGCACAGTACTCCGGGTGTGGCCTCGCCCGCACTGTGCACAGTACTCCGGGTGTGGCCTCGCCCGCACTGTGCTCAGTACTCCGGGTGTGGCCTCGCCCACACTGTACACAGTACTCCGGGTGTGGCCTCGCCCGCACTGTACACAGTACTCCGGGTGCGGCCTCGCCCGCACTGTGCTCAGTACTCCGGGTGTGGCCTCGCCCGCACTGTACACAGTACTCCGGGTGTGGCCTCGCCCGCACTGTACACAGTACTCCGGGTGTGGCCTCGCCCGCACTGTGCTCAGTACTCCGGGTGTGGCCTCGCCCGCACTGTACACAGTACTCCGGGTGTGGCCTCGCCCGCACTGTACACAGTACTCCGGGTGTGGCCTCGCCCGCACTGTACACAGTACTCCGGGTGCGGCCTCGCCCGCACTGTGCTCAGTACTCTGGGTGTGGCCACTGCCCCCCCCCCAGCCACAGAGGAAGTGCCTCACTGTGGGAGGGTCAGTGCTGGGGATCTTTCGGGATGAAGCATTGATCCTTAGGCCCCTTTCTGCCCCCTCTGTGTCTGACTCCACGCCCACAACCCTCGCGTGTTCTGGGACTTGTTTCAATCCTCAGACCCACTGATCCCTTGCTGCCGGTTACCACGTTGCGGTTTGCCGGGATCTTGCTGTGCGTCAGTCGGCATTCCCCACGTTAGAATAACGGCCACAATGGGTTAATAAAAAGATAAAAATCCCCCCCGACCCCCCCCTCAGCTCTTGGCTCATCCGGAGATGTTTAACGCTGGTCTTTATTCTGGTTGTGTGTTTTTGTTTTGTTTGAGGTTCGGGATTCGGGGCCTGCACTGCAGGCCCAGCCCAGCCAGGAGGCCGTGATCCAGGACAGCGGGTGGCTGGCCTCCTCCTGCTCCTTGGCCGGGCAGCTGGATGATCCCTTGCTGGAGCAGATCGCCAACATCCAGTCCTTCCTGGCCCAGGCCCGACAGGCCGGCAGGATCAGCGAGGCCCGCACCCTGGAGGAGAACCTGCGGCAGCTGGAGCAAGAGTGGGAGGCCCGCGAGGAGCAGGAGGCCAGGACGAGGGAGGCCCCCGCAGCCCAGACAAACCCTACCGTCAACGGTGCTCCCCCTCCGCCCTCAGGACTCAACCCCTTCGAGGTCCCAGACCAGGCCGCCAACCCTTTCGAGGAGGAGGAGGAGGAGAGGGGGGCCGAGGGGCAGGTCTCCAGCAATCCCTTCGAGGAGGACGAGGCGCCCTCAGGAGGACTCAACCCCTTCGAGTGTGAGGAGGAGGAGGAGGAGGAGGCGATTGAGGAAGAGTTGTTACAGCAGCAGATTGACAATATCAAGGCTTACGTCTTTGACGCCAAGCAGGCGGGCCGGATGGACGAGGTCGCCAGCCTGCTGGACAATCTGACCGAGCTGCGCCGAGCCTTGGAGGCCACCCGGAGCCGGCACCAAGCACTTTGACCCTGCCGCACCCCTACCCCCCACCTCCCCAAAATGGACGCTGTCCAAAATAAACAGTCCCCCCTCCCCCCGCAAACCCCCCACTACCCACCTCACCCCATCACCCCCCCACCCCCAACATCCCAGCAGACCTCTCCTCTCCAAACAGCCCTCCTGCTGAAGGCCAGATGGGCTTGTCGACTGCCTGAGGCAGCGCAGGCCACGTCGATCCTCGGGTTCACTCACTGCTGAGCAGAAGCACCGGGTGATCCTCAAACCGAGGCTTCAGAACTCTGTGCGTCTCCCTCCCTCCCTCCCCCTCTCTCTCTCTCTCTCTCTGTTTCGGTCGCAATCCCTCACCCCCCTCCAGCCTCTCAACCCCAACACTGGCACCTCACCCCCTCCCTCAGAGGGTGATACCTGCTCACTGTGTGTGTAGGACAGTGGTTGGGATGGGGGGGGGGGAGCTGGAGGGTTGTGTGCTTCACTCTGCTGTTAAGTGTGGGGTGGGTGTGGGGCGATGTTCCTCTGTGCTGGTCGTGGTGTTGTCCGACTGGGGCAGTACGTTCACTCCTGAGTGTGACACAATCGGAGGGAAGGTGTCGGGAGTTTACACAGCGATACACGGTCTACAGCTCTTCCCAATAGTACACTAATACCCCAACCAGCTCCTCCTCGGGCTGTTAACCCCATCTTCCAGAAATACTGCCACTCTTTCTGTGTTTCCCGCTCTCACTCTCCCCTACTCTCTGTCTGTCTGTCTCTTTCTCTCCCCCGCTTTCTCTCTCTCTCTCCCTCCCACTCTGTCTTTTTCTCTGTCTCTCCCGTTCTCTGTCTGTCTCTCTGTCTCTCTCTCTCCTGCTCTCTGTTTCTCTCTCTCCTTTCCTGCTCTATCTGTCTGTCTCTCCCGCTCTCTGTCTATCTGTCACAGTCTCACTCACCTTCTCCCACGCATGTGTAAGGGAGAGACTGACAAGAGTGTGTGTGTCTCACTTTCTCCCTTGCATTCTGTTTTGGATATTGCACATTACCGATGCTAACACTATACTTTCCATGTTCCCTGGGTCAGTGCTGAGACCAATGCTGTGGTTGAGTGTGGGTGGGCACGCAGGGTAACATGCCAAGGGCACGATGCCAATGCTACCACTGCCAGGGAGGCAGATTTGTATTTCCAATCCCTGTGTACAATGTCAGAGCTCACTGAACACCCTCACAATGAGGTTCTCGCAAGTAAAAAGGATCTGGAAGTGCTGTGTCTGTGTGTTCTTGTTCTTCCTGTCTCTGGATCTGAGAGGACTGGGCTTTGTCTGATCCCGGGCACCTTTCCAAGGGTGAAAAACTCTCGCTCCCATTCACGCACTGACTTACGTGGCAGGAGCTTATAGAATGCAGAATTAACCATGGCGCCGAGGGGGTGTCGCGCCGTGGGAGGGTCGGCGCCGAGGGGGTGCTGTGCCGAGGGAGGGTCGGCGCCGTGCTGCAGGAGAGTCGGTGCTGAGGGGGTGCCAACTGGGGGTTGGGTAGTGGCCTCCGAGGTGGAACTGGTCAATCGAGGGGCCACAGTTGGTAGTGGGAAACTTTATTCTTTCCCTACTGTCCTGAAAATCCCCATCCTGCAACCGACCTTCATCAAACATCTTCAACAACCCTCGCTACACGGTGGTTAGTATTGCTGCCTCACAGTGTCAGGGACTCGGGTTCAGTTCTGCCCTCGGGTCACTGTCTGCGTGGAGTCTGCACGTCTCCCTGTGTCTGCATGGCTTTCCTCCGGGGGCTCCGGTTGCCTCCCACAGTCAGGTTAGGTGTGTTGGCGATGCTAAATTCTCCCTCAGTGTATCCGAACAGGCGCTGGAGTGTGGCGATGAGGGAATTGCGACAGTAACTTCATTGCAGTGTGAATGCAAGCTGACTTGTGACACCAGTAAATAAACTTTAAAAGTCACTGACTTGTGGGCTCCTGCTGTGTGTGTACTGGCTCACATGTACCAGTGAATGAAGAATATACTTTGCTGTGTTAGCCGGAGACTATGGAGAGAATGCGGAGAAACCTGAGCTGGGGCTTGTTGCATTGGTGCACAGGAAGAGTCCACAGAATTGTCTGGAACGATCTGCCGGAGATGGTATTAGAGGCGGGTACAATTTTGTCTTTTAAGAAACATTTAGACAGATGGGTACGATAGGTATAGAGACATACGGGCCAAAAGTGGGCAATTGGGATTAGCGTAGTGGATTAAACAAAAAGTGACAAAGACAAGTTGGGCTGAAGAGCCTGTTTCTGGGCTGTAAACCTCTCTGATTCCAGCAGAATCCATTTTTCCCAACTCTTTTTAAAACTCTTAAACGCAGAGGGAAGCAACAGCCTCAATATCAGAAGGCCCACCAACCCCCTCAGACAGAGAGAGAGAGAGAAAGGAAAGATTTATGGTTGCAGCAACAGTAATTCAGGGACCGGAGGGGGGGGCAGTGTTGCTTTAAGGGGCGGGGCTTGAGCGGGGTCAGCTGGTGAACCCGGAAGCAATGGATCAGCTGATGTAGGAAGGGAAACAACAACAGAGAAGGTGGGAAGAGGGGAGACTTTTACCTTGTGACGGTCTTGATGTAGCTGGTGGGTCCTGGGCAGCCCCCTCCCCCT
>NW_027651028.1:0-20000 GCF_965287045.1 Carcharhinus amblyrhynchos
ATAGGCATGAACCTCGGGTCAGCAATTTTAGCTGGGGTAAGGGCGATTATGAGGCTATCAGGAGTGAATTAGGAAGCATGGATTGGATTAGGGGATTACAGGGACTGGGAACGTCTGAAATGTGGAGTTTTTTCAAGGAGCAGCTACTGCGAGTCCTTGATAGGTATGTCCCTGTCAGGCATGGTGGATTTGGTAGATCTAGGGAACCGTGGTGCACTAAAAGAGTTGAGTCGATGGTTAAAAAGAAAAAGGAGGCTTATGTTCGGATGAGATTGGAGGGCTCAGATAGTGCACTAGAAAGCTTTAGATTGGCTAGGAGGGAGTTGAAGAGTGAGTTGAGAAGGGCTAAAAGAGGACATGAGAAGACTTTGGCTGATAGGATTAAGGAGAATCCTAAGGCGTTCTATAGGTATGTCAAGAACAGAAGGTTAGTCAGGGCAAGATTAGGGCCAGTTACGGACAGCAGGGGGAAGTTGTGTGTGGAACCGGAGGAGATTGGAGAAGTATTGAACCAATATTTCTCTTTGGTGTTCACGCAGGGGGACATGAATATAGCTGAGGAGGACATTGGGTTGCAGGGGTGTAAAATAGACAGTATTACGGTTGATAAAGAGGATGTGCTGGAAATTCTTGAGGGGCTGAAAATAGATAAGTCCCCTGGTCCGGATGGGATCTACCCTAGGATTCTCTGGGAGGCTAGAGAGGTGATTGCAGAGCCTCTGGCTCAGATCTTCAGGTCGTCATTGGTCTCTGGTGTAGTCCCGGAGGATTGGAGGATAGCGAATGTTGTCCCATTGTTTAAGAAGGGGAACAGAGACTTTGCCGGGAATTATAGACCGGTGAGTCTTACTTCTGTTGTGGGCAAGGTTTTAGAAAAAATTATTAGGGATAGGATTTATAGTTATTTGGAGTGTAATGAATTGATTAGAAATAGTCAGCATGGTTTTGTAGCGGGTAGGTCGTGCCTTACTAACCTTATTGAGTTTTTTGAGAAGGTGACCAAAGAGGTGGATGGGGGTAAGGCAGTTGACGTGGTATACATGGATTTTAGTAAGGCGTTCGATAAGGTTCACCATGGTAGGCTTCTGCAGAAAATGCAGATGTATGGGATTGTGGGTAATCTAGGAAGTTGGATCAGGAATTGGCTATCAGATAGGAGACAGAGGGTGGTGGTGGATGGTAAATATTCATCATGGAGTGCAGTTACGAGTGGTGTGCCTCAGGGATCTGTTTTGGGGCCACTGTTGTTTGTAATTTTTATTAATGATCTGGATGAGGGTATAGTTGGGTGGATTAGTAAATTTGCTGATGACACCAAAGTTGGAGGTGTGGTAGATTGTGAGGAAGGGTGTCATAGTCTGCAGGGAGACTTAGATAGGTTACAGAGCTGGGCCGAGAGGTGGCGGATGGAATTTAATGCGGAGAAGTGTGAGGTAATTCACTTTGGTAGGAGCAACAGATGTGTCGAGTATAGGGCTAACGGGAGGACCTTGAATAGTGTGGATGAACAGAGGGATCTAGGTGTGTGTGTACATAGATCCCTGAAAGTTGGGAATCAAGTAGATAAGGTTGTCAAGAAGGCGTACGGTGTCTTGGCGTTTATTGGTAGGGGGATTGAATTTAGGAGTCGCAGTGTAATGTTGCAACTGTACACTACTCTAGTGCGGCCGCACTTGGAGTACTGTGTGCAGTTCTGGTCCCCGCATTACAAGAAGGATGTGGAGGCGTTGGAGAGGGTGCAGAGGAGGTTTACTAGGATGTTGCCTGGTATGGTGGGGAGGTCCTATGAGGAGAGACTGAGGGATCTAGGGTTGTTTTCGTTGGAAAGAAGGCGGCTAAGAGGGGATCTTATTGAAACATATAAGATGATTAGAGGTTTAGATAGGGTGGATAGTGATAGCCTTTTTCCTCGGATGGAGAAAGCTAGCACGAGGGGGCATGGCTTTAAATTAAGGGGGGGTAGCTACAGGACGGATGTCAGGGGTAGGTTCTTTACCCAGCGGGTGGTGAGGGATTGGAATGCCCTGCCTGCTGCAGTTGTAAATGCGTCTAGTTTGGGGGCGTTTAAGAGATCTCTGGATAGGTTTATGGACGAAATGGGATTGGTATAGGCTAGTGGGTCATTGTTTTTGTAACTGGTCGGCGCAACATCGTGGGCCGAAGGGCCTGTTCTGCGCTGTAATGTTCTATGTTCTATGTTCTATGTTCTATGTGGAGGGGGATGGGGGAGATGTGGAGGGGAAAGGGGGAGATGTGGAGGGGGAAGGGGGAGATGTGGGGGGGAGGGGGCGATGGTGAGAGGGGGAGGAAGAGAAGGGGATGGGGTGATGGGGAGGGGGGAGGAGGGGGAGATGGGTGGGGGAGGAGGGGAGATGGGGAGGGGGGAGAAGGAGGAGATGGGTAGGAGCGGGGGAGAAGGGGGTAGTGGCCGATTGGGGGGAGATGGGGGGGAGGGGGAGATGGGGGGGTGGAGAGGGAGATGGGGTGGAGAGGGAGATGGGGGGGAGGGGGAGATGGGGGGGAGGGGGAGATGGGGGGGTGGAGAGGGAGATGGGGGGAGGGGGAGATTAGGGGGGAGAGGGAGATGGGTGGGGGGAGCGGGAGATGGGGAGTGGGAGATGGGTGGGGGGAGCGGGAGATGGGGGGAGGGGAAGACGGGGAGGGGGAGTGGGGAGGGGGAGTGGGGAGGGGGAGATGGGTGGGGGGAGCGGGAGATGGGGGGAGGGGAAGACGGGGAGGGGGAGTGGGGAGGGGGAGTGGGGAGGGGGAGATGGGTGGGGGGAGCGGGAGATGGGGGGAGAGGGAGATGGGGAGGGGAAGACGGGGAGGGGGAGTGGGGAGAGGGAGATGGGTGGGGGGAGCGGGAGATGGGGAGCGGGAGGGGGAGATGGGTGGGGGGAGCGGGAGACGGGGAGGGGGAGTGGGGGGGGAGAGGGAGATGGGTGGGGGGAGCGGGAGATGGGGGGAGAGGGAGATGGGGAGAGGGAGACGGGGAGGGGGAGTGGGGAGAGGGAGCTGGGGAGGGGGGAGGGAGAGATGGTGAGAGAGGGAGGGGAGGGGGGATTAGGGGTGGGGGAAATGGGGAGAGGGGATTAGGGGTGTTGTTGGGGGTGAGTGGATTGTAAAGGGAGCCAGGAGACAGTGGAACAGCAATGACAGGGGTTATTTTGGGGGGAACAACAGAAACTCACCCCAAAGAGGAGGGAACAGGCTCGGGAGGGCGAGGCATCCCTGGCTGAGGAGGGAACAGGCTCGGGAGGGCGAGGCATCCCTGGCTGAGGAGGGAAAGCAAGAACAGCATCAACGCAAAAGAAAAATCATACAAGTGGTGAGAATTAGTGGGAAGCCAGAGGATTGGGAAACCTTTAAAAGTGAGCCGAAGATAACTAAGAAAGCAATAGTTGGGGGGAATGAAATGTGAGTGTAAACTGGCTAGTAAAATTTAATAGAGTTTTTTGAAGGGGTAACCAAGAAGGTAGATGGGGCCAGTGCAGTTGATGTTGTCTGCATGGACTTTAGCAAGGCCTTTGATGAGGTACTACATGGTAGGTTGTTGCATAAGATTAAAGCTAGCGGGATCCAGGGTGAGGTATCTAAATGGATACAAAATTGGCTAGATGCCAGAGGGTGGGTTGTAGAGAGTTGTTTTTCAAACTGGAGGCCTGTGACCAGTGGTGTGCCTCAGGGATCAGTGCTGGGCCCACTGTTATTTGTCATTTATATTAATGATTAGGATGAGAATATAGGGGGAATGGTTAATAAGTTTGGTAGCATAGTGGACAGTGAAAAAACTAGATGCTTACTAACTAATGGTTAGTAAGTTTACAGATGACACCAAGATTGGTGGCATAGTGGACAGTGAAGAAAGTTATCTCCAATTGCAACGGGATCTTGATCAATTGGGCCAGTGGGCTGACGAATGGCAGATGGAGTTTAATTTAGATAAATGCGAGGTGATGCATTTTGGTAGATTGAACCAGGGCAGGACTTACTCAGTTAATGGTAGGGTGTTGGGGAGAGTTACAGAACAAAGAGATCTCGGGGTACAGGTTCATAGCTCCTTGAAAGTGGAGTCACAGGTGGACAGAGTGGTGAAGAAGGCATTCAGCATGCTTGGTTTCATCGGTCAGAACATTGAATACAGGAGTTGGGACGTCTTGTTGAAGTTGTACAAGACATTGGTAAGGCCACACTTGGAATACTGTGTACAATTCTGGTCACCCTATTATAGAAAGGATATTATTAAACTAGAAAGAGTACAGAAAAGATTTACTAGGATGCTGCCGGGACTTGGTGGATTGAGTTATAAGGAGAGACTGGATAGACTGGGACTTTTTTCACTGGAGTGTAGGAGGCTGAGGGGTGATCTTATAGAGGTCTATAAAATAATGAGGGGCACAGATCAGCGAGATAGTCAATATCTTTTCCCAAAGATCGGGGAGTCTAAAACTAGAGGGCATAGATTTAAGGTGAGAGGGGAGAGATACAACAGTGCCCAGAGGGGTAATTTTTTCACACAGAGGGTGGTGAGTGTCTGGAACAAACTGCCAGAGGTAGTAGTAGAGGCAGGTACAATTTTGTCTTTTAAAAAGCATTTAGACAGTTACATGGGTAAGATGGATATAGAAGAATAATGGCCAAATGTGGGCAACTGGGATTGGTTAGGGTTTAAACAAAGGGCGGCATTGACAAATTGCACCGAAGGGCATGTTTCCATGCTGTAAACCTTTATGACTCGATATAAAAGAAGATAGGAAGAGTTTTTTTTTCAATATATAAAAGGTAAGAGAGAGAGAAAAGTAGCCATTAGACCATGGGAAAATGAGGCTGGAGAAGGCTTCTGCAGAAAATGCAGATGTATGGGATTGAGGGTGATTTAGGTAATTGGATCAGGAATTGGCTAGCAGATAGGAGACAGAGGGTGGTGGTTGATGGTAAGTATTCGTCATGGAGTTCGGTTACGAGTGGTGTGCCTCGGATCTGTTTTGGGGCCACTGCTGTTTGTAATTTTTATAAATGATCTGGATGAGGGTATAGTTGGGTGGATTAGTAAATTTGCTGATGACACCAAAGTCGGAGGTGTGGTTGATAGTGAGGAAGGGTGTCATAGTTTACAGAGAGACTTGGACAAGTTGCAGAGCTGGGCCGAGAGGTGGCGGATGGAGTTTAATGCGGAAAAGTGTGAGGTAATTCACTTTGGCAGGAATAACAGATATGTAGAGTATAGGGGCTAACGGTAGGACTCTGAATAGTATTGATGAGCAGAGGGATCTAGGTGTATGTGTACATAGATCCCTGAAAGTTGGGAATCAAGTAGATAAGGTTGTTAGGAAGGCATACGGTGTCTTGGCGTTTATTGGTAGGGGGATTGAGTTTAGGAGCCACAGTGTCATGTTGCAACTGTACAAAACTCTGGTGCGGCCGCACTTGGAGTATTGTGTGCAGTTCTGGTCCCCACATTATAGGAAGGATGTGGAGGCTTTGGAGAGGGTGCAGAGGAGGTTTACCAGGATGTTGCCTGGTATGGAGGGGAGGTCCTATGAGGAGAGATTGAGGGACTTGAGGTTGTTTTCGTTAGAAAGAAGGCGGCTAAGAGGGGATCTTATTGAAACATATAAGATGATTAGAGGTTTAGATAGGGTGGACAGTGATAGCCTTTTTCCTCGGATGGAGAAAGCTAGCACGAGGGGGCATGGCTTTAAATTAAGGGGGGGTAGTTATAGGATGGATGTCAGGGGTAGGTTCTTTACCCAGAGGGTGGTGAGGGATTGGAATGCCCTGCCTGCTGCAGTTGTAAATGCGCCTAGTTTGGGGGCATTTAAGAGATCCGTGGATAGGTTTATGGCCAGGTCTCCAGGAGAATCAGGAGGCACAGGCGAGTGTAGTGGCTATCACTAAAGAGAAGGTTCTGGGAAACTGAAAGGTTTTTCCTGGAAATCACCTGGACCGGATGGACTACACCCCAGGGTTCTAAAAGAGATAGCTGAGGAAATTGTGGATGCATTGTTCGTGATCTTTTAAGAATCATTGCAGGTAGGGAGGGTCCCAGAGGACAGGAAAATAGCTAATGTAACACCGCTGTTTGAGAAGGGAGGGAGGCAGCAGACGGGAAATTATAGGCCAGTTAGCCTGATTTTTGGTCATTGACAAGATGTTAGAGTCTATTATTAAAGATGAGATTGCAGAGTACTTGGAAGTGCATGATAAACTCGGATTGAGTCGGCATGGCTTTGTCAAGGGGAGGTCATGTCTGACAAATCTGTTAGAGTTCTTCAAGGAAGTAACAAGCAAGTTAGATAAAGGAGAAGCAGCAGATTGAGTACAAAATTCTCATGTTCTGGATAGGCCCAAATTGAAGAATTGTGTCTAGTTCTGGTGACCATACTAGGAAAAATGTGCACGTCCTTGAGAGGTGCAGAGTGGGACTTACCCAAATGGTTCCAGGGTTGAGGGATTTTAACCACCAGGTTCAGCTGGAGAAGCTGGGGATGTTCTCCTGGGAGTAGAGGAGACTCAGGGGAGAAAGGACAGCAGGACTAGAAGACGCAGCCTCAAGATAAGGGGGTGGGGCAGTTTAGATCAGAGTTGAGGAGAAACTTCTTCACTCAAAGGGTGGTGAATCTCTGGAATTCTCTGCCCGTTGAAGTGGTGGAGGCTACCTCGCTAAATATATCACGGGTAGATAGATTTCTGATAGACAGGGGAATTAAGGGTTATGGGGAGAAAGCTTGGAAAACGGCTAATGTTACGCTGCTGTTTAAAAAAGGTAGCAGACAAAAAGCAGGGAATTATAGGCCGGTTAGTTTAACATCTGTAGTTGGAAAAATGCTTGAATCCGTCATCAAAGAAGAACTTACTTGGGTAAGTAAGTTCGCTGATGACACAAAGGTCGATGGTGTTGTGGATGGTCTGGAAGGATGTCAAAAGTTGCAGCAGGACATAAATAGGATGCAGGACTGGGCGGAGAAGTGGCAGATGGACTTCAATGCGGATAAATGTGTAGTCGTCCATTTTGGCAGAACCAACGGGATGAACGAGTACACTATCAAGGGCAGGAGTCTTAGTAGTGTTGAAGAGCAGAAGGATCTTGGGGTCTGGGTCCACAGGACTCTTAAATCGGCCTCGCAGGTGGAGGAGGTGGTCAAGAAGGCGTATGGTGTACTGGCCTTCATTAATCGAGGGATTGAGTTTAGGAGTCGGGAGGTAATGCTGCAACTTTATAAGACCCTTGTCAGGCCTCATTTGGAGTACTGTGCGCAGTTCTGGTCGCCTCACTATAGGAAAGACGTAGAAGCTATTGAAAGGGTACAGAGGAGATTTACAAGGATGTTGCCTGGATTGGGAGGCATGCCTGATGAAGTTAGGTTGAGGGAGCTGGGTCTCTTTTCCCTGGAGAGACGAAGGTTGAGAGGCGACCTGATAGAAGTTTATAAAATGTTGAGAGGAATAGATAGGGTGGATTTTCAGAGGCTATTTCCCCGGGTTGAAATGGTCGCTACGAGAGGACACAGATTTAAGGTGCGGGGAGGAAAGTACAGAAGTGATGTTAGGGGTAAGTTTTTCACTCAGAGGGTGGTGAGTGAATGGAATCGGCTGCCGTCAGAGGTGGTGGAGGCAAACTCACTGGGGTCTTTTAAAAGACTTCTGGATGAGTATATGGGGTTTAATGGGATTGGGGGTTATAGATAGGTCTATAGATTGGTAGGTGTTGATGTGATCGGCGCAACTCGTGGGCCGAAGGGCCTGTTTGTGCTGTAGTGTTCTATGTTCTACGTTCTAAATAGTGAGACACCTAGAAAAGAATGGTTTGATAGAGCAGACGCAGCATGGATTCATTAAGGGGAAGTCGTGTTTGATGAATTTATTGGATTTCTATGAGGATGTGACTGGTTCAGTAGACAGAGGGGAACCGGTGGATGTGGTGTTTCTTGATTTTCAGAAGGCGTTTGATAAGGTGCCTCACAAAAGGTTGCTGCAGAAGGTTAGGGTGCATGGAGTTGGGGGTAGGGTGTTAGAGTGGATAGAGGATTGGCTGTCTAATAGGAGGCAGAGAGTTGGTATCAATGGGTGCTATTCTGATTGGTGGTTGGTGACTAGTGGAGTGCCGCAGGGATCGGTGCTGGGGCCTCAGCTATTTACCATTTATATAGATGATCTGGAGGAGGGGGCTGAGTGTAGGGTGACGAAATTTGCTGATGATACAAAGATAAGTGGAAAAGCAAATTGCGTGGAGGGTGTGGAAAGTATGCAGAGGGATCTAGATAGGCTGAGCGAGTGGGTGAGGACCTGGCAGATGGAGTACAATGTTAGCAAGTGTGAGGTTATCCACTTTGGCAGGAATAATAGTAGGAGGGATTATTATTTAAAAGGTGAAAAGCTGCAGCATGCTACGGTGCAGAGGGACCTGGGGGTCCTTGTGCATGAGTCGCAAAAACCCAGTCTGCAGGTGCAGCAGGTGGTCAAGAAGGCGAATGGGATGCTGGCGTTTATAGTGAGGGGGATTGAATATAAAAGCAGGGAGGTCTTGCTGTAACTGTACAGGGTACTGGTGAGGCCGCAGCTGGAGTACTGTGTGCAGTTTTGGTCGCCGCACTTGCGCAAGGATATTTTGGCCTTGGAGGGAGTGCAGAGGAGGTTCACTAGGCTGATACTGGAGATGAGGGGGTTGGACTATGAAGAGAGGCTGAATAGACTGGGTCTGTACTCGTTGGAGTTTAGAAGGATGAGGGGGGATCTTATAGAGTCGTATAAGATAATGAAGGGGATGGATAGGGTAGAGGTAGAGAGATTCTTCCCGCTTAGAAAGGACAGCAGGACTAGAGGGCACAGCCTCAAGATAAGAGGGTGGGGGGGGGCAGTTTAGATCAGAATTGAGGAGGAACTTCTTCAGTCAAAGGGTGGTGAATCTCTGGAATTCTCTGCCCGTTGAAGTGGTGGAGGCTGCCTCACTAAATATATTTAAGACGCGGGTTGATGGGTTTCTGATAGACAGGGGAATTAAGGGTTATGGGGAGAAAGCGGGAATGTGGAATTGATCCACTTCAGATCAGCCATGATCTTATTGAATGGTGGGGCAGGCTCGAAGGGCTAGATGGCCTACTCCTGCTCCTATTTCTTATGTTCTTATTAAGTGATTTATTTACATTTCCAGAAGGCCTTTGACAAGGTGCTGCATAGCAGATTGTTAAATAAGTTAAGTGCCCATGGTGTTAAGGGTAAGATCCTGGCATGGATTGAGGATTGGCTGACTGGCAGAAGGCAGAGAGTGGGGAGAAAGGGGTCTTTTTCAGGATGGCAGCTGGTGATTAGTGGTGTGCCTCATGGGGTCAGTGCTGGGACCACAACTTTTCACAATATACATTAACGATTTGGAAGAAGGAACTAAAGGCACTATTGCTAAGTTTGCAAATGATACAAAGATATATAGAGGGACAGGTAGTATTGAGGAAGTGGGGAGCTTGATGGGCAGAGTGGCCTAATTCTGATCTACAGGTGAGTGAGAGTGAGGGGGTGGGGCATGAGGAGGGTGAGGGAGTGAGGCTGACGTGGGGGTGAGAATCCCCATGAACAGTGAGACAATGAGCAGAGAGATGTTTGTGATGAAAAAAAGTTTAATGATTTGCCAGCGGATTCACACAGAGAGAGTGAAAGCCCATCCCACGATAGCGTCCCTGTGTGTCCCGGGATCTCACTGCTCTGTGTCGGATTGCTGTGTGTGTCCCGGGGTCTCGCTGCTCTGTGTCGGATTGCTGTGTGTGTCCCGGGATCTCGCTGCTCTGTGTCGGATTGTTGTGTGTGTCCCGGGATCTCACTGCTCTGTGTCGGATTGCTGTGTGTGTCCCGGGGTCTCGCTGCTCTGTGTCGGATTGCTGTGTGTGTCCCGGGATCTCGCTGCTCTGTGTCGGATTGCTGTGTGTGTCCCGGGATCACTGCTCTGTGTCGGATTGCTGTGTGTGTCCCGGGATCACTGCTCTGTGTCGGATTGCTGTGTGTGTCCCGGGATCTCGCTGCTCTGTGTCGGATTGCTGTGTGTGTCCCGGGATCACTGCTCTGTGTCGGATTGCTGTGTGTGTCCCGGGATCTCACTGCTCTGTGTCGGATTGCTGTGTGTGTCCCGGGATCTCACTGCTCTGTGTCGGATTGCTGTGTGTGTCCCGGGATCTCACTGCTCTGTGTCGGATTGCTGTGTGTGTCCCGGGATCACTGCTCTGTGTCGGATTGCTGTGTGTGTCCCGGGATCTCGCTGCTCTGTGTCGGATTGCTGTGTGTGTCCCGGGGTCACTGCTCTGTGTCGGATTGCTGTGTGTGTCCTGGGATCTCGCTGCTCTGTGTCGGATTGCTGTGTGTGTCCCGGGGTCACTGCTCTGTGTCGGATTGCTGTGTGTGTCCCGGGATCTCACTGCTCTGTGTCAGATTGCTGTGTGTGTCCCGGGGTCACTGCTCTGTGTCGGATTGCTGTGTGTGTCCCGGGATCTCACTGCTCTGTGTCGGATTGCTGTGTGTGTCCCGGGATCACTGCTCTGTGTCGGATTGCTGTGTGTGTCCCGGGGTCACTGCTCTGTGTCGGATTGCTGTGTGTGTCCCGGGATCTCGCTGCTCTGTGTCGGATTGCTGTGTGTGTCCCGGGATCACTGCTCTGTGTCGGATTGCTGTGTGTGTCCCGGGGTCACTGCTCTGTGTCGGATTGCTGTGTGTGTCCCGGGGTCACTGCTCTGTGTCAGATTGCTGTGTGTGTCCCGGGATCTCACTGCTCTGTGTCGGATTGCTGTGTGTGTCCCGGGGTCACTGCTCTGTGTCGGATTGCTGTGTGTGTCCCGGGATCACTGCTCTGTGTCGGATTGCTGTGTGTGTCCCGGGATCACTGCTCTGTGTCGGATTGCTGTGTGTGTCCCGGGGTCTCACTGCTCTGTGTCGGATTGCTGTGTGTGTCCCGGGATCTTGCTGCTCTGTGTCGGATTGCTGTGTGTGTCCCGGGGTCACTGCTCTGTGTCGGATTGCTGTGTGTGTCCTGGGATCACTGCTCTGTGTCAGATTGCTGTGTGTGTCCCGGGATCACTGCTCTGTGTCGGATTGCTGTGTGTGTCCCGGGATCACTGCTCTGTGTCGGATTGCTGTGTGTGTCCCGGGATCACTGCTCTGTGTCGGATTGCTGTGTGTGTCCCGGGATCTCACTGCTCTGTGTCGGATTGCTGTGTGTGTCCCGGGATCTCACTGCTCTGTGTCGGATTGCTGTGTGTGTCCCGGGATCTCGCTGCTCTGTGTCGGATTGCTGTGTGTGTCCCGGGGTCACTGCTCTGTGTCGGATTGCTGTGTGTGTCCTGGGATCTCGCTGCTCTGTGTCGGATTGCTGTGTGTGTCCCGGGGTCACTGCTCTGTGTCGGATTGCTGTGTGTGTCCCGGGATCTCACTGCTCTGTGTCAGATTGCTGTGTGTGTCCCGGGGTCACTGCTCTGTGTCGGATTGCTGTGTGTGTCCCGGGATCTCACTGCTCTGTGTCGGATTGCTGTGTGTGTCCCGGGATCACTGCTCTGTGTCGGATTGCTGTGTGTGTCCCGGGGTCACTGCTCTGTGTCGGATTGCTGTGTGTGTCCCGGGATCTCACTGCTCTGTGTCGGATTGCTGTGTGTGTCCCGGGATCACTGCTCTGTGTCGGATTGCTGTGTGTGTCCCGGGGTCACTGCTCTGTGTCGGATTGCTGTGTGTGTCCCGGGGTCACTGCTCTGTGTCAGATTGCTGTGTGTGTCCCGGGATCTCACTGCTCTGTGTCGGATTGCTGTGTGTGTCCCGGGGTCACTGCTCTGTGTCGGATTGCTGTGTGTGTCCCGGGATCACTGCTCTGTGTCGGATTGCTGTGTGTGTCCCAGGGTCACTGCTCTGTGTCGGATTGCTGTGTGTGTCCCGGGGTCACTGCTCTGTGTCGGATTGCTGTGTGTGTCCCGGGATCTCACTGCTCTGTGTCGGATTGCTGTGTGTGTCCCGGGATCTCGCTGCTCTGTGTCGGATTGCTGTGTGTGTCCCGAGATCACTGCTCTGTGTCGGATTGCTGTGTGTGTCCCGGGATCTCACTGCTCTGTGTCGGATTGCTGTGTGTGTCCCGGGATCTCGCTGCTCTGTGTCGGATTGCTGTGTGTGTCCCGGGATCACTGCTCTGTGTCGGATTGCTGTGTGTGTCCCGGGATCTCACTGCTCTGTGTCGGATTGCTGTGTGTGTCCCGGGATCTCGCTGCTCTGTGTCGGATTGCTGTGTGTGTCCCGGGATCTCGCTGCTCTGTGTCGGATTGCTGTGTGTGTCCCGAGATCACTGCTCTGTGTCGGATTGCTGTGTGTGTCCCGGGATCTCACTGCTCTGTGTCGGATTGCTGTGTGTGTCCCGGGATCTCGCTGCTCTGTGTCGGATTGCTGTGTGTGTCCCGGGATCACTGCTCTGTGTCGGATTGCTGTGTGTGTCCCGGGGTCACTGCTCTGTGTCGGATTGCTGTGTGTGTCCCGGGATCTCGCTGCTCTGTGTCGGATTGCTGTGTGTGTCCCGGGGTCACTGCTCTGTGTCGGATTGCTGTGTGTGTCCCGGGATCACTGCTCTGTGTCGGATTGCTGTGTGTGTCCCGGGGTCACTGCTCTGTGTCGGATTGCTGTGTGTGTCCCGGGGTCACTGCTCTGTGTCGGATTGCTGTGTGTGTCCCGGGATCACTGCTCTGTGTTGGATTGCTGTGTGTGTCCCGGGGTCACTGCTCTGTGTCGGATTGCTGTGTGTGTCCCGGGATCTCGCTGCTCTGTGTCGGATTGCTGTGTGTGTCCCGGGATCTCGCTGCTCTGTGTCGGATTGCTGTGTGTGTCCCGGGATCTCGCTGCTCTGTGTCGGATTGCTGTGTGTGTCCCGGGGTCACTGCTCTGTGTCGGATTGCTGTGTGTGTCCCGGGATCACTGCTCTGTGTCGGATTGCTGTGTGTGTCCCGGGATCACTGCTCTGTGTCGGATTGCTGTGTGTGTCCCGGGATCTCGCTGCTCTGTGTCGGATTGCTGTGTGTGTCCCGGGGTCACTGCTCTGTGTCAGATTGCTGTGTGTGTCCCGGGATCTCACTGCTCTGTGTCGGATTGCTGTGTGTGTCCCGGGATCACTGCTCTGTGTCAGATTGCTGTGTGTGTCCCGGGGTCACTGCTCTGTGTCGGATTGCTGTGTGTGTCCCGGGATCTCACTGCTCTGTGTCGGATTGCTGTGTGCGTCCCGGGGTCACTGCTCTGTGTCGGATTGCTGTGTGTGTCCCGGGATCTCACTGCTCTGTGTCAGATTGCTGTGTGTGTCCCGGGATCACTGCTCTGTGTCAGATTGCTGTGTGTGTCCCGGGATCACTGCTCTGTGTCGGATTGCTGTGTGTGTCCCGGGATCTCGCTGCTCTGTGTCGGATTGCTGTGTGTGTCCCGGGGTCACTGCTCTGTGTCGGATTGCTGTGTGTGTCCTGGGATCTCGCTGCTCTGTGTCGGATTGCTGTGTGTGTCCCGGGGTCACTGCTCTGTGTCGGATTGCTGTGTGTGTCCCGGGATCTCACTGCTCTGTGTCAGATTGCTGTGTGTGTCCCGGGGTCACTGCTCTGTGTCGGATTGCTGTGTGTGTCCCGGGATCTCACTGCTCTGTGTCGGATTGCTGTGTGTGTCCCGGGATCACTGCTCTGTGTCGGATTGCTGTGTGTGTCCCGGGGTCACTGCTCTGTGTCGGATTGCTGTGTGTGTCCCGGGATCTCACTGCTCTGTGTCGGATTGCTGTGTGTGTCCCGGGATCACTGCTCTGTGTCGGATTGCTGTGTGTGTCCCGGGGTCACTGCTCTGTGTCGGATTGCTGTGTGTGTCCCGGGGTCACTGCTCTGTGTCAGATTGCTGTGTGTGTCCCGGGATCTCACTGCTCTGTGTCGGATTGCTGTGTGTGTCCCGGGGTCACTGCTCTGTGTCGGATTGCTGTGTGTGTCCCGGGATCACTGCTCTGTGTCGGATTGCTGTGTGTGTCCCAGGGTCACTGCTCTGTGTCGGATTGCTGTGTGTGTCCCGGGGTCACTGCTCTGTGTCGGATTGCTGTGTGTGTCCCGGGATCTCACTGCTCTGTGTCGGATTGCTGTGTGTGTCCCGGGATCTCGCTGCTCTGTGTCGGATTGCTGTGTGTGTCCCGAGATCACTGCTCTGTGTCGGATTGCTGTGTGTGTCCCGGGATCTCACTGCTCTGTGTCGGATTGCTGTGTGTGTCCCGGGATCTCGCTGCTCTGTGTCGGATTGCTGTGTGTGTCCCGGGATCACTGCTCTGTGTCGGATTGCTGTGTGTGTCCCGGGATCTCACTGCTCTGTGTCGGATTGCTGTGTGTGTCCCGGGATCTCGCTGCTCTGTGTCGGATTGCTGTGTGTGTCCCGGGATCTCGCTGCTCTGTGTCGGATTGCTGTGTGTGTCCCGAGATCACTGCTCTGTGTCGGATTGCTGTGTGTGTCCCGGGATCTCACTGCTCTGTGTCGGATTGCTGTGTGTGTCCCGGGATCTCGCTGCTCTGTGTCGGATTGCTGTGTGTGTCCCGGGATCACTGCTCTGTGTCGGATTGCTGTGTGTGTCCCGGGGTCACTGCTCTGTGTCGGATTGCTGTGTGTGTCCCGGGATCTCGCTGCTCTGTGTCGGATTGCTGTGTGTGTCCCGGGGTCACTGCTCTGTGTCGGATTGCTGTGTGTGTCCCGGGATCACTGCTCTGTGTCGGATTGCTGTGTGTGTCCCGGGGTCACTGCTCTGTGTCGGATTGCTGTGTGTGTCCCGGGGTCACTGCTCTGTGTCGGATTGCTGTGTGTGTCCCGGGATCACTGCTCTGTGTTGGATTGCTGTGTGTGTCCCGGGGTCACTGCTCTGTGTCGGATTGCTGTGTGTGTCCCGGGATCTCGCTGCTCTGTGTCGGATTGCTGTGTGTGTCCCGGGATCTCGCTGCTCTGTGTCGGATTGCTGTGTGTGTCCCGGGATCTCGCTGCTCTGTGTCGGATTGCTGTGTGTGTCCCGGGGTCACTGCTCTGTGTCGGATTGCTGTGTGTGTCCCGGGATCACTGCTCTGTGTCGGATTGCTGTGTGTGTCCCGGGATCACTGCTCTGTGTCGGATTGCTGTGTGTGTCCCGGGATCTCGCTGCTCTGTGTCGGATTGCTGTGTGTGTCCCGGGGTCACTGCTCTGTGTCAGATTGCTGTGTGTGTCCCGGGATCTCACTGCTCTGTGTCGGATTGCTGTGTGTGTCCCGGGATCACTGCTCTGTGTCAGATTGCTGTGTGTGTCCCGGGGTCACTGCTCTGTGTCGGATTGCTGTGTGTGTCCCGGGATCTCACTGCTCTGTGTCGGATTGCTGTGTGCGTCCCGGGGTCACTGCTCTGTGTCGGATTGCTGTGTGTGTCCCGGGATCTCACTGCTCTGTGTCAGATTGCTGTGTGTGTCCCGGGATCACTGCTCTGTGTCAGATTGCTGTGTGTGTCCCGGGGTCACTGCTCTGTGTCAGATTGCTGTGTGTGTCCCGGGATCTCGCTGCTCTGTGTCGGATTGCTGTGTGTGTCCCGGGATCTCGCTGCTCTGTGTCGGATTGCTGTGTGTGTCCCGGGATCACTGCTCTGTGTCAGATTGCTGTGTGTGTCCCGGGGTCACTGCTCTGTGTCGGATTGCTGTGTGTGTCCCGGGATCACTGCTCTGTGTCGGATTGCTGTGTGTGTCCCGGGATCACTGCTCTGTGTCGGATTGCTGTGTGTGTCCCGGGGTCTCGCTGCTCTGTGTCGGATTGCTGTGTGTGTCCCGGGATCTCGCTGCTCTGTGTCGGATTGCTGTGTGTGTCCCGGGGTCACTGCTCTGTGTCGGATTGCTGTGTGTGTCCCGGGATCACTGCTCTGTGTCGGATTGCTGTGTGTGTCCCAGGATCACTGCTCTGTGTCGGATTGCTGTGTGTGTCCCGGGGTCTCACTGCTCTGTGTCGGATTGCTGTGTGTGTCCCGGGATCTCGCTGCTCTGTGTCGGATTGCTGTGTGTGTCCCGGGGTCACTGCTCTGTGTCGGATTGCTGTGTGTGTCCTGGGATCACTGCTCTGTGTCAGATTGCTGTGTGTGTCCCGGGATCACTGCTCTGTGTCGGATTGCTGTGTGTGTCCCGGGATCACTGCTCTGTGTCGGATTGCTGTGTGTGTCCCGGGATCTCGCTGCTCTGTGTCGGATTGCTGTGTGTGTCCCGGGGTCTCGCTGCTCTGTGTCGGATTGCTGTGTGTGTCCCGGGATCACTGCTCTGTGTCAGATTGCTGTGTGTGTCCCGGGGTCTCACTGCTCTGTGTCGGATTGCTGTGTGTGTCCCGGGGTCTCACTGCTCTGTGTCGGATTGCTGTGTGTGTCCCGGGATCACTGCTCTGTGTCGGATTGCTGTGTGTGTCCCGGGATCTCGCTGCTCTGTGTCGGATTGCTGTGTGTGTCCCGGGGTCACTGCTCTGTGTCGGATTGCTGTGTGTGTCCCGGGATCTCGCTGCTCTGTGCCGGATTGCTGTGTGTGTCCCGGGATCTCGCTGCTCTGTGTCGGATTGCTGTGTGTGTCCCGGGATCTCGCTGCTCTGTGCCGGATTGCTGTGTGTGTCCCAATAGGGTATATTGCCTGTTGTCCCAGTCTGTTGCTCGGTCACTCTGAGTTTCTGAGCTCAGTGTTTCATTAATGTTGTTGCAATGAGAAGCAGTAATTTGATTTGTTGCATTAACTAACGATGCCCACGACATTTGCCTGGTGAAATTGTGGAATGGGCTGTGAATATTCCTATCCTATCCACTGACAAACAGCAGCATCCAGCTACAGTCAGCCTCCTGGGGGGGAAGTCTCCACCCATTGTGAGAATACTGGACTTTATTCATCCAATTCAAGTTCCAGACTGCTGAAAATACCAGTTCATTACAGACTGATTTTTACAAATCCATCCTGGGCAGGGGTGTCTCTGGCCAGCCAATATTTATTGCCTGTTCCAAGTAAGGCCCCTGCAGAATTCTGGAGCTTTAGACAAGATTCTCTGGCATTTTCTTAATTTTACTGAGTGTCTGATCTGAGGACACTGCCCCATTCCAGAGATTCATCGAGTGAACCTTCACTGTACCATTTCCAAGACAACCTTCTCCTTTTGTTTTTATTGTTTTATCTTATTGTTTTTGATAAGAGAGGGGATTAAGGGTTATGGGGAGAGGGCGGGAATGTGGAACTGAGCCACGACAGATCAGCCATGATCTTATTGAATGGCGGGGCAGGCTCGAAGGGCTAGTTGGCCTACTCCTGCTCCTATTTCTTATGTTCTTATGTTCTTTTCTTAAATGTGGACCAAGACTGTGCAAATTATCCCAGAAGTGCTTTTACCAACACCTTGCAGCGTGATCCCTTTGCAATCAAGGATAACGTGCTGTTTGTTTTTTGTTGTTCCGATGGTTTATTGTCTGACCCGGTTTACTGATTTCACTGATCTGTCCTTCCTCTTTGAAGTGGAGTTGTGTTTGGTGTCCTGGTACAGTGTGTGACATTTTCACGCAGTGGGTTGTCCTGTGGATGGAGCTCAGGTCTGGCAGAGACCTGGTATTGGTATCTGTAGATATTATAGTTGGTGATTTTGGCCAGGAAATGTGGCAGCTGGACTGTGTCCACCAGCCTGTAGCCCATCTTGTGATAGAGGTTTTGGGCCTCAGTCTGAATGACCGAGGTGCCGAGCGTGATGTGAGTGAAGTGGGAGCGCTGTGCAAAGTCCAGCACAGTTAGACACAAAGCCTTGGCAATGCCTTGGCCACGGAATTCCTCACACACGTTCATTCTCTTCAGCTCCAAAACGCTGGGCCAGATGTTAGAAGGAGCAGCTCCCACTGTGCCAACCACAAGACCACTGGATTCTGCTACCCAGAAACAGCTGTCCGGCTGCTGCATGTAGAAGCTGCGGATGTCCTGGAGATCCTGCATCAGGTTCAGTTTGATAATCCCTCTCCAGAAATATCGCAGCAGCAGCCAGCCACAAGTTAGCAGAAAGAGCATGACAAAACCTGAGAACAACAGTGACCTGGAGAGGATCAGAACCAGGCTGAGGGTGAGTGCCAAACTGCCCTGGATCCAAGGCTGCTTTACAACATGACGACAAGCTCTGGCAAAGTGTTGCTGCACTCCTGTTACATAGAGCTGGCGAACAGCCTGGTAATCAGAGTCCCGGTACGGACGGATCTGGAACTGGGACATTCTGCAGACAGGACCCTGAGGGAATAGCACAGAGCAGGGCAGATAGACATGACATCTAAATCAGGCATTACACAAAGCTCTCTACACCACACTCACCCTCACACTCACCTACACACACACACACACCCACACACACCCACACACACCCACACACACTCACACACACTCACACCCACACACTCACACCCACACACTCACACCCACACACTCACACCCTCAAGGACCCCGAGGTCCCTCTGCACCGTCGCCTGCTGCAGTTTTTCGCCACGTAAGTAATAGTCCTTCCTACCATTCTTCCTACCACGTCGCCTGCTGCAGTTTTTCGCCACGTAAGTAATAGTCCTTCCTACCATTCTTCCTACCAAAGTGGACCACCTCACACTTGCCAACATTAAATTCCATTTGCCATTTCCTGGCCCATTCGCCCAGCCTATCTAGATCCTTCTGCAGACTCTCCACACCCTCCGCACAATTTGCCTTTCCCCCAATCTTGGTGTCATCAGCAAATTTCGACACCCTGCACTCGGTTCCCTCCTCCAGATCATCTATATAAATGGTAAATAGAACAATCTTTTGCATCCCTCCATCTCTAGTCCGTTCATGTGCCTATCTAGGAAAGCCTTAAACAACTCTAGCGTGCCTGCCTCCACCACCCTACTTGGCATTGCATTCCAGGCTCCCAAACCCTCTGTGTGAAAAACCTCCCTCTCACATCTGAATTATACCTCACCCCTCTCACCCTAAGCCTGTGGTCCCTCGTGATTTTCGTATCCAACCTGGGAAAAAGCTTCCCTCTGTTCACTCTATCTATACCCTTCATAATCTTATACACCTCGATTAGGTCTCCCCTCATTCTCTGTCTTTCCAGGGAGAACAGCCCCAATTTGCCCAATCTCTCCTCATAGCTAAGTCCTTCCATACCAGGCAGCATCCTAGTAAACCTCCTCTGCACTCTCTCCAGGGTCTCCACGTCCTTCTGGTAGTAAGGCGACCAGAACTGGACGCAGTACTCCAAATACAGTCTAACCAACGTTCTGTACAACTGCAACATTAGATGCCAGCTTTTATACTCTATACTCCTTCCTATAAAGGCAAGCATACCATAAGTCTTCTTCGCCACCTTCTCCACCTGTACTGCCACCTTCAAGGACTTGTGTACTTGCACCCCTAGGTCCCTCTGCGTTTCTATACTCTTAATAGTCCTACCATTTATTGTATAATTCCCTCCTTCCTCCTTATGGGACGGATGTCAGGGGTAGGTTCTTTACCCAGAGGGTGGTGAGGGATTGGAATGCCCTGCCTGCTGCAGTTGTAAATGCGCCTAGTTTGGGGGCGTTTAAGAGATCCGTGGATAGGTTTATGGACGAAAAGGGATTGGTTTAGGTTAGTGGGTCATTGTTTTGTAACTGGTCGGCGCAACATCGTGGGCCGAAGGGCCTGTTCTGCGCTGTAATGTTCTATGTTCTATGTTCACACACTCACACACACCCACACACACACACACACTCACACACACACACTCACCCACACACACACACACACCCACACTCACACACACACACTCACCCACACACACACACTCACCCACACACACTCACCCACACACACACTCACCCACACACACATCACACACACACACTCACCCACACACTCACCCACACACTCACACACACTCACACACTCACCTACACACTCACACACACACACACTCACCTACACACACACTCACCTACACACACACACTCACCTACACACAGACACACACACTCACACACACACT
>NW_027651028.1:25000-27585 GCF_965287045.1 Carcharhinus amblyrhynchos
CACACACTCACACACACACACTCACACACACACACTCACCCACACTCACCCACACACACACTCACTCACCCACACACTCACCCACACACACACTCACCCACACACTCACTCACCCACACACTCACTCACCCACACACTCACCCACACACACACTCACCCACACACACTCACCCACACACACTCACCCACACACACTCACCCACACACACACACACTCACCCACACTCACCCACACGACACTCACCCACACTCACACTCACAGACATACTCACCCACACACACGCTCACACACACACACTCACCCACACTCACTCACCCACACACTCACTCACCCACACACTCACTCACCCACACACTCACTCACCCACACACTCACTCACCCACACACACACTCACACACACTCACCCACACACACTCACCCACACTCACACACACACTCACCCACACACACACTCACCCACACTCACCCACACACACTCACCCACACTCACACACACAGACATACTCACCCACACTCACCCACACACACACTCACTCACCCACACACTCACTCACCCACACACACTCACCCACACACACACTCACCCACACACACACTCACACTCACCCACACACACTCACCCACACACACACACTCACCCACACTCACCCACACGCACACTCACCCACACTCACACACACAGACATACTCACCCACACACACACTCACACACACACACTCACACACTCACCCACACACACTCACCCACACTCACTCACCCACACACTCACTCACCCACACACTCACCCACACACACACTCACACACACTCACCCACACACACTCACCCACACTCACACACACACACACTCACCCCACACACACACTCACACACACTCACCCACACACACTCACCCACACTCACACACACAGACATACTCACCCACACTCACCCACACACACACTCACTCACCCACACACTCACTCACCCACACACACACTCACCCACACACACACTCACACACACTCACCCACACACACTCACCCACACTCACACACACACACACTCACCCACACACACACTCACACACACACACACTCACACACACACACTCACCCACACTCACACACACAGACATACTCACCCACACTCACCCACCCACACACTCACTCACCCACACACTCACTCACCCACACACTCACTCACCCACATACTCACTCACCCACACACACTCACACACACTCACCCACACTCACCCTCACCCACGCACACACTCACCCACGCACACACACTCATCCACACACACACTCACCCACACACAGACACACACACTCACCCACACCCACACACACACTCACCCACACACACTCACCCACACACACTCACCCACACACACACTCACCCACACACAGACACACACACACACTCATCCACACACACACTCATCCACACACACACTCATCCACACACACACTCACCCACACACACACACACTCACCCACACACACACTCACCCACACACACACTCACCCACACACACACACTCATCCACACACACAGACACACACACTCACCCACACCCACACACACACTCACCCACACACACTCACCCACACACACTCACCCACACACACTCACCCACACACACACTCACCCACACACACTCATCCACACACACACTCATCCACACACACACTCATCCACACACACACTCACCCACACACAGACACACACACTCACCCACACACACACTCACCCACACACACACTCACCCACACACTCACCCACACACACACTCACCCACACACACACTCACCCACACACACCTCACCCACACACACACTCACCCACACACACACTCACCCACACACACACACTCACCCACACACACACACTCATCCACACACAGACACACACACTCACACACAGACACACACACACTCACACACACACACTCACACACACTCTCACACACACACACTCACACACACACACTCACCCACACACACACTCACCCACACACACACTCACCCACACACACACTCACCCACACACACACACTCACCCACACACACTCACCTACACACACACTCACCTACACACACACTTACCCACACACACACTTACCCACACACACACCCACACTCACCCGCGCACACACACTCACCCGCACACACACACTCACCTGCACACACACACACACTCACACACACTCACCCACACACTCACACTTACCCACACACTCACACACACACACACCTACGCGCACACACTCATCCACACACACACACACACTCACCCACACACACACACACTCACCCACACACACACACACTCACCCACACACACACTCACCCACACACACACTCACCCACACACACACTCACCCACACTGACCCACACACACACACACACTCACCCACACACACACTCACCTACACTCACACACCAACCTACACACACACACACACACACTGACCCACACACACACACACACACTCACACACACACTCACCCACACACACTCACACACACACACACACACTCACACTCACACACACACTCTCACCCCACACACTCTCACCCCACACACACTCTCACCCA
>NW_027651029.1:0-17500 GCF_965287045.1 Carcharhinus amblyrhynchos
AGTGGCTGTGTATCTGACACATCCAGCCCCGAGGACACAGAGGAATCAGAGGCTTAAGGTCCCTCCCGCAAGGTGGCATGTTTGACAACACATCACTCCCTCAGTAAATCACTGTACCCAGGACAGGTACAGCACGGGGTTAGATACAGAGTAAAGCTCCCTCTACACTGTCCCCCCATCAAACACTCCCAGGACAGGTACAGCACGGGGTTAGATACAGAGTAAAGCTCCCTCTACACTGTCCCCCCATCAAACACTCCCAGGACAGGGACAGCACGGGGTTAGATACAGAGTAAAGCTCCCTCTACACTGTCCCCCATCAAACACTCCCAGGACAGGTACAGCACGGGGTTAGATACAGAGTAAAGCTCCCTCTACACTGTCCCCCCCATCAAACACTCCCAGGACAGGTACAGCACGGGGTTAGATACAGAGTAAAGCTCCCTCTACACTGTCCCCTCATCAAACACTCCCAGGACAGGTACAGCACAGGGTTAGATACAGAGTAAAGCTCCCTCTACACTGTCCCCCCATCAAACACTCCCAGGACAGGTACAGCACGGGGTTAGATACAGAGTAAAGCTCCCTCTACACTGTCCCCCCATCAAACACTCCCAGGACAGGTACAGCACGGGGTTAGATACAGAGTAAAGCTCCCTCTACACTGTCCCCCCCATCAAACACTCCCAGGACAGGTACAGCACGGGGTTAGATACAGAGTAAAGCTCCCTCTACACTGTCCCCCCCATCAAACACTCCCAGGACAGGTACAGCACGGGGTTAGATACAGAGTAAAGCTCCCTCTACACTGTCCCCCCCATCAAACACTCCCAGGACAGGTACAGCACGGGGTTAGATACAGAGTAAAGCTCCCTCTACACTGTCCCCCCATCAAACACTCCCAGGACAGGTACAGCACGGGGTTAGATACAGAGTAAAGCTCCCTCTACACTGTCCCCATCAAACACTCCCAGGACTGATACAGCACGGGGTTAGATACAGAGTAAAGCTCCCTCTACACTGTCCCCCATCAAACACTCCCAGGGCAGGTACAGCACGGGGTTAGATACAGAGTAAAGCTCCCTCTACACTGTCCCCATCAAACACTCCCAGAACAGGTACAGCACGGGGTTAGATACAGAGTAAAGCTCCCTCTACACTGTCCCCCCCATCAAACACTCCCAGGACAGGGACAGCACGGGGTTAGATACAGAGTAAAGCTCCCTCTACACTGTCCCCCCGATCAAACACTCCCAGGACAGGTACAGCACGGGGTTAGATACAGAGTAAAGCTCCCTCTACACTGTCCCCCCATCAAACACTCCCAGGACAGGTACAGCACGGGGTTAGATACAGAGTAAAGCTCCCTCTACACTGTCCCCCCATCAAACACTCCCAGGACAGGTACAGCACGGGGTTAGATACAGAGTAAAGCTCCCTCTACACTGTCCCCCCATCAAACACTCCCAGGACAGGTACAGCACGGGGTTAGATACAGAGTAAAGCTCCCTCTACACTGTCCCCCCATCAAACACTCCCAGGACAGGTACAGCACGGGGTTAGATACAGAGTAAAGCTCCCTCTACACTGTCCCCCCATCAAACACTCCCAGACAGGTACAGCACGGGGTTAGATACAGAGTAAAGCTCCCTCTACACTGTCCCCCCCATCAAACACTCCCAGGACAGGTACAGCACGGGGTTAGATACAGAGTAAAGCTCCCTCTACACTGTCCCCCCATCAAACACTCCCAGGACAGGTACAGCACGGGGTTAGATACAGAGTAAAGCTCCCTCTACACTGTCCCCATCAAACACTCCCAGGACAGGTACAGCACGGGGTTAGATACAGAGTAAAGCTCCCTCTACACTGTCCCCCCATCAAACACTTCCAGGACAGGTACAGCACGGGGTTAGATACAGAGTAAAGCTCCCTCTACACTGTCCCCCCCATCAAACACTCCCAGGACAGGTACAGCACGGGGTTAGATACAGAGTAAAGCTCCCTCTACACTGTCCCCCCATCAAACACTCCCAGGACAGGTACAGCACAGGGTTAGATACAGAGTAAAGCTCCCTCTACACTGTCCCCCCATCAAACACTCCCAGGACAGGTACAGCACGGGGTTAGATACAGAGTAAAGCTCCCTCTACACTGTCCCCCCATCAAACACTCCCAGGACAGGTACAGCACGGGGTTAGATACAGAGTAAAGCTCCCTCTACACTGTCCCCCCATCAAACACTCCCAGGACAGGTACAGCACGGGGTTAGATACAGAGTAAAGCTCCCTCTACACTGTTCCCATCAAACACTCCCAGGACAGGTACAGCACAGGGTTAGATACAGAGTAAAGCTCCCTCTACACTGTCCCCCCATCAAACACTCCCAGGACAGGTACAGCACGGGGTTAGATACAGAGTAAAGCTCCCTCTACACTGTCCCCCCATCAAACACTCCCAGGACAGGTACAGCACGGGGTTAGATACAGAGTAAAGCTCCCTCTACACTGTCCCCCCATCAAACACTCCCAGGACAGGTACAGCACGGGGTTAGATACAGAGTAAAGCTCCCTCTACACTGTCCCCCCATCAAACACTCCCAGGACAGGTACAGCACGGGGTTAGATACAGAGTTAAAGGTGTGGGTTTTGTCTCTGTGTTGATTGCGGTGCAGTCTGACGCTCACCCTCACCCCCCCGTCCCACATTGTTCTGTTCCCTTTTTGTCTTCGCAGCTGGCACGACGTACATCTTTGGCCGTGGGGGGGCGCTCATCACCTACACTTGGCCCGCCAATGACCGCCCCAGTACCCGGGCCGACCGCCTCGCTGTCGGATTCAGCACTCAGCAGAAAGAAGCCGTCTTGGTGCGCGTGGACAGTGCCTCGGGCCTTGGAGACTACCTACAGCTGCAGATCGTAAGTGCCTCCTCACCTCACCCCTACCCCCCCTCCCCAAACCCCCCTCAACTTTGGCCTGGCGAACGGGACGGCGAGTCGGAGACTTTGGGGGCACCTCTGTGCCCGTCTGCGTCCGTTTGGAGGCTGGGCGGGAGACGTTCCCGTGAGCCGGAGAGCCTGGGAGGCGAGGAACCAAAATTTGCGGAGCGATTTGCCGTGTTGCGGATGGTTTAGTCGGCGATTCCAGAACCCGGTGGGCACAGCGGGTTGGCGCTGCTGCTGCTGCCTCACGGCTTCAGGGTCCTGGGTTCGATTCTCGGCTCGGGGTCACTGTCTGTGTGGAGACTGCATGTTCTCCCCGTGTCTGCGTGGGTTTCCTCTGGGTGCTCCGGTTTCCTGGCTCGGGGTCACTGTGCGGAGTTCGCACATTCTCCCCATGTCTGCGTGGGTTTCCTCCGGGTGCTCCGGTTTCCCGGCTCGCGGTCTGTGTGGAGTTTGTACATTCTCCCCGTGTCTGCGTGGGTTTCCTCTGGGTGCTCCGGTTTCCTGGCTCGGGTCACTGTGCGGAGTTCGCACATTCTCCCCATGTCTGCGTGGGTTTCCTCCGGGTGCTCCGGTTTCCCGGCTCGGGGTTACTGTCTGTGTGGAGTTTGTACATTCTCCCCGTGTCTGTGTGGGTTTCCTCTGGGTGCTCCGGTTTCCCGGCTCGCGGTCTGTGTGGAGTTTGTACATTCTCCCCGTGTCTGCGTGGGTTTCCTCCAAGTGCTCCGGTTTCCTGGCTCAGGGTCACTGTGTGGCGTTCGCACATTCTCCCCATGTCTGCATGGGTTTCCTCCGGGTGCTCCAGTTTCCTCCCACAGTCCAGAGATGTATGGGTTAGGTTTGATTGGCCGTGCTAAGACATTGCCCCCTTAGTGTCCAGGGATGTGCAGGTTAGAGGGATTCGTGGGTACAATATGTAGGGATATGGGGTGGGATTGTGTTCAGTGCAGACTCGATGGGCAGAAGGGTCTCTTTCTGCCCCTGTAGGGTTCTATGAGTCTGTAAGAAATAGGAGCAGGAGTAGGCCATCTAGCCCTTCGAGCCTGCCCCGCCATTCAATAAGATCATGGCTGATCTGTCGCTGCTCAGTTCCACATTCCCGCCCTCTCCCCATAACCCTTAATCCCCTCGCTTATCAAAAACCCATCAACCCGCGTCTTAAATATATTTAGCGAGGCAGCCTCCACCACTTCAACGGGCAGAGAATTCCAGAGATTCACCACCCTTTGAGTGAAGAAGTTCCTCCTCAACTCCGATCTAATTCGCTGAAGCTTAACTTGGAGGTTGTGCGTTGGTATCTTGGGAGGCTAATGCAATGTTGGCATTCGTGTCGAGGGGGCTGGAATGCAAGAGCAGGGATGGACTTCTGAGGCTGTATCAGGCTCTGGTCAGACCCCCATTTGGAGGATCGTGAGCAGTTTTGGGTCCCCGTATCTAAGGAAGGGTGTGCTGGAGAGGGGTCCAGAGGAGGTTCACCAGAGCGAGCCCTGGAATGAAGAGTTTGCTGGATTGAGGAGTGGGTTGAGGACTCTGGGTCTGTATTCATTGGGAGTTTTGACGGAGGGGGGGGATCTTATTGAAACTTACAGGAGGCCCTGGATAGAGTGGACACGGAGAGGATGTTTCCACCAGTAGGAAAAACTAGAACCGCAACCTCAGGCTAAAGGGACGATCCTTTAAAACAGAGACGAGGAGGGATTTCTCCAGCCGGAGAGTGGGGAACCTGTGGGACTCGTTGCCACAGAGGAGGCCAGGTCACTGAGTGTGTTGGAGACGGAGATAGAGAGGGTCCCGATTGGGGAGGGGGGCAAAAGGCGGGAGAATGTTGGGGGGGACGGTTGAGAAACTTATCAGGCAGAAGACTCGATGGGCCGAATGGCCTTGTTCTGCCCCTCTATCTTATGGCCTGGCGCCCCCCCCCCCCCCAGGTATGGACTGAGCTGGCTGCCAACTCCATTAGCTCAGGGTTAATTCCGAGGGTCCTGGTGGAGTGTTCGAGGTGTGTCCTGGTGTCTCGGACCGAGCCTCTGCACTCCCTCCTCGCCCATTCCCCCCACCCACCACCCCCCCCCCCCAGTGCTGTGCGAGCGAAAGTCAAAGTTTGTTCCCCCCCCCCACTCTCCCGTGACCCGAGGGAAAGGCCTCGGACACCGCAGGAGGAGCTGGAGCAGCTGTAGCTTTGCTACAGGTTGGGTGGGGGGGGGAGAGGTGGGGGGGCCAGGTACAGATGTGGAGTGCCCACACACTGGCGTAGCCGTACGGTGTTGGTCGCCGGGTCCGGACTCTCTGCGGGGGGCCACCTCTGTCAGGAGGTGGCACGTGTATCCAGATGTGGACTGGATGCAGATGTGGACTGCGTAAAGGTGCAAATTGGATACAGATGTGGATTGGATATAAATGTGGATTTGGACACAGGTGTGGATTAGATACAGATGTGTAGCGAATGCAGATATGGATTGGATATAGATGTGGGTCGAATACAGATGTGGATTAGACACAGATGTAGGTCAGATACAGATGTGGATTGGATACAGATGTGGATTGGATACATGTGTGGATTGGATACAGATGTGGGTCAGATACAGATGTGGATTAGACACAAATGTGGGTCAGATACAGATGTGGATTGGATACAGATGTGGATCGGATACAGATGTGGATCGGATACAGATGGGGATCGGATACAGGTGTGGATCGGATACGGATGTGGATCAGATACAGATGTGGATCAGATACAGATGTGGATCGGATACAGGTGTGGATCGGATACGGATGTGGATCAGATACAGATGTGGGTCGGATACAGATGTGGATTGTATACAGGTGTGGATTATATACAGATGTGGATTGTATACAGATGTGGATTGTATACAGGTGTGGATCAGATACAGATGTGGATCAGATACAGATGTGGATCGGATACAGATGTGGGTTGGATACAGATGTGGATCGGATACAGATGTGGATTGGATACGTGTGGATTGGATACAGATGTGGGTCAGGTACAGATGTGGGTCGGATACAGATGTGGATTGGGTACAGATGTGAATGGGATACAGATGTGAATGGGATACAGTTGTGGATTATATGAAGATGTGATCTGGGTGAAATGTGGACCAGTCGCAGGCGTGGGTTGGATGTCGCTGTGCGCGCTGCGTCATTCGAAGTTTAATTCTATCCGTGAGCAATGCGGTTTCCGTTTCTTTTACGTTTTGTTCTTTGGCGTTTGGGCGTTTGGATTGCCTCTGAAACCTTTCGCGTCTTTTGTCGGCCTGTTTGCACGCACAGTTGGCGATGAGAAACGTCAAGTGAACGTTCCGGAACTCACCAGGGGGAAGAAACGTGCGGCAGTGCGTAAAGGAGGGGGTTTGCGGTAACTCTTCACTGGTCTGGGTGCGTGTAAAGCTATTGCTGGGGTGAAGGGATTGCGGGAATTTGAATTGCCGCGTGATATCTGTGTTGAGATCTTGCCAACCTTTTTGTCTGGTGTGGCTGACGCTGCCAAGCTTCCTTGTATTCATAAATATTTTATTCTTGGTGTCGGAAGTTTGTCAGCAGACGCGAACAGATTTGTTTGTTTAAGTAACTCCCCCCCCCCCCCCCCCCCCCCCCCCCCCGACTCCAGTTTAAGAGAAAAGCACAGCTCCATCACGGAGGTTTCGCTCCTGACTTAATATCAACAGGCACCGTAACAATGCAGATGTGAGGTAGATACAGATGTGGGTCAAATGCAGGTGGAGGCCAGATCCAGGTGTGAACTGGGTACAGATGTGAGCTACTGATCGATGTGAATGAGAGGTTTACAGCACAAAAAACAGGCCATTCGGCCCAACTTGTCCGTGCCATCCCTTTTTTGTTCCTAGCCCCTAAGCTAGTCCCAGTTGCCCGCTTTTGGTCCATATCCCTCGATACCCATCTCACCCATGTAACTGTCTACCCATATCCCTCTATTTTACCCCGTGTAATCGCTTTTTAAAGGACAACATTGTACCCGCCTCTACTACTGCCCCCCAGCAGCTCCTTCCAGACACGCCGGGGGTTCAGACCAACGAGGGAGGGGATCTCAGAGAGATTTACAAAATTCTACCAGGGCTAGGCGCAGGGAGGGTGTTCCCGATGGTGGGGGGAGCCCAGAACCAGGGGGTCTGAGAATTTGGGGGGGGTAGACCATTTAGGACGGAGGTGAGGAGACGGTTCTTGACCCGGTGGAACGCATTCCCACGGGAAGTCGTTGATGCCAAAACATTGAATGTATCCAAGAGGCGGCTGGGTGTAGCACTTGGGGTCAAAGGGGAGAAAGCAGGACGAGGCTATTGAGTTGGACAATCAGCCCATGAAGAATGGTGGAGCGGGCTCAAAGGGCCAAATGGCCTCCTCCTACCTCCTATCTGCTATGTTTCCCACCCTCTGTGTGAAAAAAATTGCCCCTCTGGACCCTCTCATGTCTCTCTCCTCTCACCTCAAACCTACGCCCTCTAGTTTTAGACTCCCCTCCCTTTGGGGGAAAAGATATTGACTATCTAGCTGATCTGTGCCCCTCATTATTTTATAGACCTCTATAAGATCACCCCTCCAGAGAAAAAAGTCCCAGTCTATCCAGCCTCTCCTTATAACTCAAAGTCCCCAGTAGCATCCTAGTAAATCTCTTCTGCACTCTTTCTAGTTTAATAATATCCTTTCTATAATAGGGTGACCAGAACTGTACACAGTATTCCAAGTGTGGCCTTACCAATGTCTTGTACAACTTCAACAAGACGTCCCAATTCCCGTATTCTGAGCGATGGAACCAAGCTTGCCGAGTGCCTTCTTCACCACTCTGTCCTCCACTTCCAAGGAGCTATGAACCTGTCCCCCTAGATCTCTTTGTCCTGTAACTCTCCCCAACCATTAACTGAATAAGTCCTGCCCTGGTTCCATCGACCAAAATGCATCACCTCGCATTTATCTAAATTAAACTGTATCTGCCGTTCGCCAGCCCACTGGCCCAACTGATCAAGATCCTATTGCAATCGGAGATAACTTTCTTCACCGTCCACCAATCTTGGTGTCATCTACAAATTGGTCGGTACGTGACCTCAGGCTTTTGTATCTTTTCCCCGATGGAAGAAGGTGGAAGAGAGAATGTCCGGGGTGTGTGGCGGGGGGGTCCTTGATTATGCCGGCTGCTTTTCCCCGAGGCAGCGGGAAGTGTAGACGGAGTCAATGGATGAGAGGCTGGTTTGTGTGATGGGACTGGGCTACATTCACCACCCTTTTGTAGTTCCTTGCGGTCTTGGGCAGAGCAGGAGCCCAGACCGAGCTGTGATACAACCAGAAAGGATGCTTTCTATGGTCCTGTCCCTCCCTCAGCTGTGTTTCAGTAATTGCTGTAATATCTCAGCCCCACATACCCACCCGTGCCCTGAGTCCATCTGCCTTCTCCATCAGGCCTCTTGCATTGAAATAAATGCAGCTTAACCTGGTCTCCCCTCGCTCTCTGCCCTGCTTCTGTCTGGTACCAGGATTACTGACACTGCCTTCACTACTTACTGTGCTCTCTCTAATTTCTGTGCTGTCCTTACCCTTCTCTCCTGTCTCCCTCCTGCATCACTCCCTCACCCTGCCAAACTAGTTTAAACCCTCCCGAGTGGTTCCAGCAAATCTCCTCGCCAGGGTGTTAGTCCCCTTCCAGTTCAGGTGTAACCCACCCCTCCTGGACTGGTCACTCCTTCCCCCGCCTCCGAAGAAACCCCAGTGATCCACAGTGACTCAATACCGATGTGCGTTACGTACAGAGGCAGATTGGATGCAGATGCTCGCTACGGACGTGAGTTAGGTACAGATGTGAGCTAAATACAGATGTGGGCTCAATTCAGAAATTGGATACGTGTGTGGGTTAGATGCAGTTGTACTGATGCGGACGAGGTACAAATGTAAAGTAGCTCCGTTTGCGAGCAAGATATTGACGTGTACTCGATATAAATGTGAGCCTGGTACAAATGAGTTTGGTACAGGTGTGAGTTACATACAGATGTGGGCTGGATACAGGTGTGAGTTACACACAGATGTGGGCTGGATACTGGTGTGAGTTACACACAGATGTGGGCTGGATACAGGGGTGAGTTACACACAGATGTGGACTGGATACAGGGATGAGTTACACACAGATGTGGGCTGGATACAGGTGTGAGTTACATACAGATGTGGGCTGGATACAGGTGTGAGTTACACACAGATGTGGGCTGGATACAGGTGTGAGTTACATACAGATGTGGGCTGGATACAGGTGTGAGTTACATACAGATGTGGACTGGATACAGGGGTGAGTTACACACAGATGTGGACTGGATACAGGGGTGAGTTACACACAGATGTGGGCTGGATACAGGTGTGAGTTACACACAGATGTGGGCTGGATACAGGTGTGAGTTACATACAGATGTGGGCTGGATACAGGGGTGAGTTACACACAGATGTGGGCTGGATACAGGTGTGAGTTACATACAGATGTGGGCTGGATACAGGGGTGAGTTACATACAGATGTGGGCTGGATACAGGGGTGAGTTACACACAGATGTAGACTGGACCAAGATGCAAATTATACAGAGGTGTGGATTATATACAGATGTGAATTAAATACAATTGTGAATTAAATACAGATGCAAATGACAGATGCAGACTAGATACAGACGTAGAACATAGAACATAGAACATTACAGCGCGGAACAGGCCCTTCGGCCCACAATGTTGCGCCGACCAGTCTTATTTTTAAAAAAAAAACATTGACCCACTAATCTAAACCAATCCCTTTTCGTCCATAAACCTATCCACCAATCTCTTAAACGCCCCCAAACTAGGCGCATTTACAACTGCAGCAGGCAGGGCATTCCAGTCCCTCACCACCCTCTGGGTAAAGAACCTGCCCCTGACATCCGTCCTATAACTACCCCCCCTTAATTTAAAGCCATGCCCCCTCGTGCTAGCTTTCTCCATCCGAGGAAACAGGCTATCACCATCCACCCTATCTAAACCTCTAATCATCTTATATGTTTCTATAAGATCCCCTCTTAGCCGCCTTCTTTCCAGTGAAAACAACCCCAAATCCCTCAGTCTCTCCTCATAGGACCTCCCCTGCATACCAGGCAACATCCTGGTAAACCTCCTCTGCACCCTCTCCAAAGCCTCCACATCCTTCCTGTAATGTGGGGACCAGAACTGCACACAGTACTCCAAGTGCGGCCGCACCAGAGTTGTGATTTAGGTACAGATGTGAATTATATGCAGATGTGATTTGGATACAGATGTGAGCTAAATACAGATGTGGACTAGATGCAGATGTGGCCTAGAGACGTGAATGAGATAGAGATGTGATTTGTGTACAGATGTGAATTAAATATACATGCAAATTACAGGTGTGGACTAGATACAGGTGTGAGTTACAGACAGATGTGCCTTAGATACAGATGTGGATGAGTTCCAGATGTGGTCGAGATAGAGATGTGAATTAAAGATGTGATTTGTATACAGATGTGAATGAGATAGAGATGTAAATTAGATAGAGATGTGAATTAGATACAGATATGAAATAAATACAGATGTGAACTATTTACAGATGTGAATTATATAGAGATGTGAATTAGATGCAGATGTGAGTTGGATACAGATGTCAGCTAAATACAAATGTGACTGAGATACAGAGGTAGACTAGATACAGATGTGAAATAGATAAAGATGTGATTTGTATGCAGATGTGAATTAGCTGCAGATGTGAATGAGATAGAGATGTGATTTGGATACAGATATGAATTACAGACAGATGTGAGCCAGTTACAGTAAATAACGACGCTCTCTGTATGGATGTGTGGCATATTTTTGGGGTATATCCACAAGTGTCCAGTGGACAGAGGTGAGAACAATGCCCCGGGATCACACACACACTCGGACAAGGAAACAGCGAAGGTCTGTCTGCTACCCAACAATCCCCAAAACTGCGGTCCCTCCCCACCAGTCTCTCTCTGTCTGTCTGTCTGTCTCACTCTGTCTCTCTCTTTCTCTCTCTGTCTGTCTCTCTCTCTCTCACTCTGTCACTTTAACTATCTCTCTCTGTGTCTCTGTCTCTGTCTCTCTCTGTCTCTGTCTCTCTCTCTATCTGTCTTTCTCCCTCTCTCTGTCTCTCCCCTTTATCTCTCTGTCTCTCTCTGTCTCTCTCTCTCTTTCTGTCTCTCCTCTTTATCTCTCTGTCTCTGTCTCTATCTGTCTTTCTCCCTCTCTCTGTCTCTGTCTCTCTCTCTCTCTCTCTCTCCAGACAGCCAACATCACTCCAAGGGTGAGGGAGACGGGGTGGGGGTTGCGAGTGGGGGTGGGGTGGGGGAGTTGAGAGGAAGAGCAAATCCCTCGGCCCTCCTGCTCTTGTTCATTCCACGCCCCGGTGAGGCAGGTGGGACTGGACGCTGGACCGAAACGCAACGCTACCGCGCACCCCCCCCCACACCACCTCGCCCCCCCCCTCCCAACCCTCGCCTCATTCCTCCCCTGTCCTTTGGCGACCTGAGTCTCGCTCGCCCAGCCTGTCCGGGGGGGGAGGCTTCAGAATTAACTGTTAACACTGTGCGCGTGCGCACACACACACACACACACACACACACACACACACACACACACACACACACACAGAAACGGAGTCACCATTCAGGCAATTAACTCTCCGCTGCTAAGTACTTACTGGAGATCATGACACAACCCAACTAATAAAATTAGTGGACGGGAATGGGTGAGCGCAGAGGAGGTTCACTAGGCTGATACCCAGAGTTGAGGGGGTTGGACTATGAAGAGAGACTGAATAGACTGGGTCTGTACTCGTTGGAGTTTAGAAGGATGAGGGGGGATCTTATAGAGACGTATAAGATAATGAAGGGGATGGATAGGGTAGAGGTAGAGAGATTCTTCCCGCTTAGAAAGGACAGCAGGACTAGAGGGCACAGCCTCAAGATAAGGGGGGGGGGGCAGTTTAGATCGGAGTTGAGGAGGAACTTCTTCACTCAAAGGGTGGTGAATCTCTGGAATTCTCTGCCCGTTGAAGTGGTGGAGGCTACCTCGCTGAATATATTGAAGTCACGGGTAGATAGGTTTCTGATAGAGAAAGCGGGAAAGTGGAACTGATCCACTTCAGATCAGCCATGATCTTATTGAATGGCGGGGCAGGCTCGAGGGGCGAGAATGGCCCTACTCCTGCTCCTATTTCTTATGTTCTGATAGAGCAAAGGGCCTGCAACGTTGGCACTGGGGGGAGGGGGGGGGTTGCGGGCATGGGCACCTACCGTATCTACTCAAATATTAGTCAATCCCCTCTATAAGTCAACCCCCCTCCCTTCCCCTCTCCCCCAATGCTTGAGGAGAGTCTGAGCACACCATGGAGTTTAGAAGCATAAGATATAGGTGAAGGAAGAGGCCATTTGGCCCCTCGTGTCTGCCCTGCCATTCGGTCTTTGCTAAGGGTGGCACAGTGGGTTAGCGCTGCTGCCTCATGGCGCCAGGGACCCGGGTTCAATTCCCAGCTTGGGTCACTGTCTGTATGGAGTTTGCACATTCTCCCTGTGTCTGTGTGGGTTAACAAAGAACTGGGTGCTCCAGTTTCATCCCACAGTCCAAAAGATGTGTAGGTTAGGTGCATTGACCATGCTAAATTGCCCCTTAGTGTCCAAACATGTGCAGGTTAGGGTGGATTGGCCATGCTAAATTGTCCCTTAGCGTCCAAAGATGTGCAGGTTAGGTGGATTGGCCATGCTAAATTGCCCCTTAGTGTCCAAAGATGTGTAGGTTCGGTGGATTGGCCAAGCTAAATTGCCCCTTAGTGTCCAAAGATGTGTAGGTTAGGTGGATTGGCCATGCTAAATTGCCCCTTAGTGTCCAAAGATGTGTAGGTTAGGGTGGATTGGATATGATCAGTGTGCAGGATTACAGAGATAGATATGGGACAGAATACGGGGGTTTTTTCAGTGGGTAGGTGCAGATCCAATGGGCCAACAGGCCTGCTTCTGCCCTGGAGGGGTTCGATAGAAAGGTTTGTTGTGTCTCTGTTGTTCCAAGAATCTGATAGACTGGGAGAGCAGATCGGAGCTGAATTCAGGACCATGGATAGCGGCCGTGTGAGGCAGCCTCCAAACGAAATCACCCACAACTGGCATCGATATCTCAGCCAGAAAAAACAGCAGAATGAGTCAACAACCCACCCTCCCCGCACCCTCACCCACCCACCTCCCATCCACCGTCACCCGCTGCAGCTCAACACAGCATTTGTCTCAAAATGGGAGGGGGCTTTACTCTGTATCTAACCCCGTGCTGTACCTGTCCTGGGAGTGTTTGATGGGGGGGACAGTGTAGAGGGAGCTTTACTCTGTATCTAACCCCGTGCTGTACCTGTCCTGGGAGTGTTTGATGGGGGGGACAGTGTAGAGGGAGCTTTACTCTGTATCTAACCCCGTGCTGTACCTGTCCTGGGAGTGTTTGATGGGGGGACAGTGTAGAAGGAGCTTTACTCTGTATCTAACCCCGCGCTGTACCTGTCCTGGGAGTGTTTGATGGGGGGACAGTGTAGAGGGAGCTTTACTCTGTATCTAACCCCGTGCTGTACCTGTCTTGGGAGTGTTTGATGGGGGACAGTGTAGAGGGAGCTTTACTCTGTATCTAACCCCGTGCTGTACCTGTCCTGGGAGTGTTTGATGGGGGACAGTGTAGAGGGAGCTTTACTCTGTATCTAACCCCGTGCTGTACCTGTCTTGGGAGTGTTTGATGGGGGGACAGTGTAGAGGGAGCTTTACTCTGTATCTAACCCCGTGCTGTACCTGTCCTGGGAGTGTTTGATGGGGGGACAGCGTAGAGGGAGCTTTACTCTGTATCTAACCCCGTGCTGTACGTGTCCTGGGATGGGGGGACAGTGTAGAGGGAGCTTTAGGATCGATCATTTTGATAACCACCCTGCCAGGAGGTTTGTGAGTAAGTTCTTCCCTCCCTGTATCAAAACGGTTCCATTTGCTCAGTAATAGATTCACAGAAGCCACCATCGCTCACTTCTGACTGCTCACCATTCTTTACACCTCGAATCCTGAGGGTTTGTGTTGCAAACCAGACGATGGATAGATTTAATATTCTCTGTGTTCACTTTGATGTCCTGATATGGGGAGAAAGCATGGATTTCATTGAGACTGCGAGAGTTCCTATATCCTCTGCAATCGCTCTCCCACTTCCCCCCCTCTCTCTCTCTGTAGTTCCTTTGAATTTCCATGCGTGTTACGGTGTGTTGCCTCACAGCACCAGGGACCCAGGTTCGATTCCCGACTCGGGGTCCCTGTCTGTGCAGAGTCTGCATGTTCTCCCCGTGTCTGCGTGGGTTTCCTCCGGGTGCTCCAGTTTCCTCCCACAGTCCGAAAGATGTGCAGGTTAGGGTGGATTGGCCATGCTAAATTATCCCTTAGTGTCCAAAGATGTGCAGGTTAGGTGGATTGGCCATGCTAAATTATCCCTTAGTGTCCAAAGATGTGCAGGTTAGGTGGATTGGCCATGCTAAATTATCCCTTAGTGTCCAAAGATGTACAGGTTAGGTGGATTGGCCATGCTAAATTGCCCCTTATAGTGTCCAAAGATGTGTGGGTTAGATGGATTGGCCATGCTAAATTGCCCCTTAGTGTCCAAAGATGTGCAGGTTAGGTGGATTGGCCATGCTAAATTGCCCCTTAGTGTCCAAAGATGTGCAGGTTAGGTGGATTGGCCATGCTAAATTGCCCCTTAGTGTCCAAAGATGTACAGGTTAGGTGGATTGGCCATGCTAAATTGCCCCTTAGTGTCCAAAGATGTGCGGGTTAGGTGGATTGGCCATGCTAAATTGCCCCTTATAGTGTCCAAAGATGTGTGGGTTAGATGGATTGGCCATGGGAAATTGCCCCTTAGTGCCCAAAGATGTGCAGGTTGGGTGGATTGGCCATGCTAAATTGCCCCTTAGTGTCCAAAGATGTGCAGGTTAGGTGGATTGGCCATGCTAAATTGCCCCTTAGTGTCCAAAGATGTGTGGGTTAGATGGATTGGCCATGCTAAATTGCCCCTTAGTGTCCAAAGATGTGCAGGTTAGGTGGATTGGCCATGCTAAATTGCCCCTTAGTGTCCAAAGATGTGCAGGTTAGGTGGATTGGCCATGCTACATTGCCCCTTAGTGTCCAAAGATGTACAGGTTAGGTGGATTGGCCATGCTAAATTGCCCCTTAGTGTCCAAAGATGTGCAGGTTAGGTGGATTGGCCATGCTAAATTGCCCCTTAGTGTCCAAAGATGTACAGGTTAGGTGGATTGGCCATGCTAAATTGCCCCTTAGTGTCCAAAGATGTACAGGTTAGGTGGATTGGCCATGCTAAATTGCCCCTTAGTGTCCAAAGATGTACAGGTTAGGTGGATTGGCCATGCTAAATTGTCCCTTATAGTGTCCAAAGATGTGCAGGTTAGGTGGATTGGCCATGCTAAATTGCCCCTTATAGTATCCAAAGATGTGCAGGTTAGGTGGATTGGCCATTCTCCTTTGTATCCTAGGTGTGTAGATTTGAGGGATTAGCGGGGTAAATATGTGAGCTTACGGGGAAAGGGCCTGGCTGGGATTGTGGTCGGCGCAGACTCGATGGGTCGAATGGCCTCCTTCTGAATTGTACGATTCCAGGATACATCACTGCCTCCCAGGTTCAGCAGGCTGCATAATTCAATGATCAAAGAGAATTACAGCACAGGAACAGGGCCTTCTGCCTCTCCGTGATGTCCCTCTGAACTAAAACCCCCTACCCTTCTGGGGACCATCTCCCCCTATTCCCATCCTATTCATGTATTTGTCAAAACACCCCTTAAAACTCACTATCGTATCCGCTTCCTCGGCAGCGAGTTCCAGGCACCCACCACCCTCTGTGTCAAAAAACGCACCGCGTACAACTCCTTTCAACCTTGCCCCTCGCACCTTAAACCGGTGCCCCCCCCCGCGTAATTGACTCTTCCATCCTGGGAAAAAAGTTCTGACTGTCCATGCCTCTCATAATCGTGAGGAGTTATATCGGGTAAAATGCAGTGGGCGACTTGGTCACGGGATAAGCCTGGGTAAAATTCGGTGCAGGCTCGATGGGCCGAATGGCCTCCTTCTGCATTGCAGGGGTTTGCTCACCGTTCGCTGGCCGGAGACCTTCGGAGGCCTCCCCTGCTCCCCGTCAAACGCTGAGTGTCCCCGGACCCCTCGCCAGCACTCTGTCGCGCCTGAGAACTTGCGCTCACCGCTGCCCCAAGCCGGCTTTTCGGCCTGTCGGGGGAGATATGAATTGCGTTGCGCAGGTTAACCGTGCCCACCTCAGAGATTGAAGAGGCTGCGCGAGCTTGTTCATAAATTAAACATAGCTTTCTCTCGGCAACTGTCGGGAGAAATATGTGGCAGCGTCGATGAATAAATTCTCGACACATCTCCAGCTTCTCTAACAGGATTTAAATCTTCCCAGGCCCTGTGTGGTCTTGAAAGATTATAACTAAGCCCATCAACTATGTGGGAATCGATCGCTTCCACTTATTTTCTCTCTCTCTACGTTTGACATGCCGACACACTGGTTTAATGATCTCCCCCCCTCAAACATGGCACGGGGGGGTTAGCACCGCTGCCTCACAGCACTGGGATCCCGGGTTCGATTCCCGGCTCGGGTCACTGCCTGGGTGGACTTGGCACGTTCTCCCCGTGTCAGCGTGGGGTTTCCCCCTCCGGGTGCTCCGGCCTCCCTCCCACGCTCCAAAGGAGGCCCCTCGGCCCCTCCGAGCCTGCCCCACTCATTGTCCAACCAGACCATTGGTTTGTACCCCTCCATTCCCAGTCTGCTCATGTGGCTATCCGGATAAGTCTTAAAGGATCCCAGCGTGTCCGCCTCCACCACCCTACTTGGCAGCACGTTCCAGGCCCCCACCACCCTCTGTGTAAAATACTTCCCTCTGATATCGGAGTTAAACCTCGTTCCCCCCTCACCTTGAACCTGTGACCCCTTGAGTTCGTCACCTCCAACCTGGGGAAAAGTTTCCCACTCTTCAGCCTATCCACATCCTTCATAATTTTATCCACCTTTATTAGGTCTCCCCTCATCCTCCGTCTCTCCAGGGAGAACAACCCCAGTTTGCCCAATCTCTCCTCATAGCTCAGACCCTCCATACCAGGGGCAGCATCCTGGTAAACCTCCTCTGCACTCTCTCCAAAGCCTCCACGTCCTTCTGGTAGTGTGGCAACAGAACTGGACACAGTATTCCAAATGTGGCCTAACCAACGTTCTACACCGCTGCAACATCATACGCCAACTTATATATTCTATACCCCGTTCCATAAAGGCAAGCATGCCATATGCCTTCTTCACCACCCTCTCCACCTGTGCTGCCACCTTTAGGGATTTGTGGACTTGCACTTGTCAGATGGATTGGCCTTGCTAAATTGCCCCTTAGTGTCCAAAGATGTGCAGGTTGGGTGGATTGGCCATGCTAAATTGCCCCTTAGTGTCCAAAGCTGTGCAGGTTAGGTGGATTGGCCGTGCTAAATT
>NW_027651029.1:22500-27576 GCF_965287045.1 Carcharhinus amblyrhynchos
GTCAATGGATGGGAGGCTGGTTTGTGTGATGGGACTGGGCTACATTCACCACCCTTTTGTAGTTCCTTGCGGTCTTGGGCAGAGCAGGAGCCCAGACCAAGATGGCTACACCCAGAAAGGATGCCTTATTAATAGCCTCCCCATTGTCACTTCCTGATAAGTGCTATTGCCGCAGGAGTAGGCCATGGCCAATCCCCCTAACCTGCACATCTTTGGACACTAAGGGGCAATTTAGCATGGCCAATCCACCTAACCTGCACATCTTTGGACACTAAGGGGCAATTTAGCATGGCCAATCCACCTAACCTACACATCTTTGGACACTAAGGGGCAATTTAGCATGGCCAATCCCCCTAACCTACACATCTTTGGACACTAAGGGGCAATTTAGCATGGCCAATCCCCCTAACCTGCACATCTTTGGACACTAAGGGGCAATTTAGCATGGCCAATCCACCTAACCTACACATCTTTGGACACTAAGGGGCAATTTAGCATGGCCAATCCACCCTAACCTGCACATCTTTGGACACTAAGGGGCAATTTAGCATGGCCAATCCCCCTAACCTGCACATCTTTGGACACTAAGGGGCAATTTAGCATGGCCAATCCACCTAACCTACACATCTTTGGACACTAAGGGGCAATTTAGCATGGCCAATCCCCCGAACCTGCACATCTTTGGACACTAAGGGGCAATTTAGCATGGCCAATCCACCTAACCTGCACATCTTTGGACACTAAGGGGCAATTTAGCATGGCCAATCCACCTAACCCGCACATCTTTGGACACTAAGGGGCAATTTAGCATGGCCAATCCACCTAACCTGCACATCTTTGGACACTAAGGGGCAATTTAGCATGGCCAATCCACCTAACCTGCACATCTTTGGACACTAAGGGGCAATTTAGCATGGCCAATCCCCCTAACCTGCACATCTTTGGACACTAAGGGGCAATTTAGCATGGCCAATCCACCTAACCCGCACATCTTTGGACACTAAGGGGCAATTTAGCATGGCCAATCCACCTAACCTGCACATCTTTGGGCACTAAGGGGCAATTTAGCATGGCCAATCCACCTAACCTACACATCTTTGGACACTAAGGGACAATTTAGCATGGCCAATCCACCTAACCTACACATCTTTGGACACTAAGGGGCAATTTAGCATGGCCAATCCACCTAACCTGCACATCTTTGGACACTAAGGGACAATTTAGCATGGCCAATCCACCTAACCTGCACATCTTTGGACACTAAGGGACAATTTAGCATGGCCAATCCCCCTAACCTGCACATCTTTGGACACTAAGGGGCAATTTAGCATGGCCAATCCACCTAACCTGCACATCTTTGGACACTAAGGGGCAATTTAGCATGGCCAATCCACCTAACCTACACATCTTTGGACACTAAGGGGCAATTTAGCATGGCCAATCCACCTAACCTGCACATCTTTGGACACTAAGGGACAATTTAGCACGGCCAATCCACCTAATCTGCACATCTTTGGACACTAAGGGACAATTTAGCACGGCCAATCCACCTAACCTACACATTGTTCAGACTGTGGGAGGAAACCGGAGCACCCGGAGGAAACCCACGCAGAGACGGGGAGAAGGTGCAAACTCCACACAGAGACAGTCACCCGAGCTGGGAATCGAACCCGGGCCCCTGGCGCCCTGAGGCAGCAGTGCTAACCCACCATGCCACCCTACCCTCCCTCCACATCAAGATAAAGTTCAATCTTATCATGTGTCGAAATTTGTCTCTATTAAGGCTGACGTTAACACTGCAATGAAGCTACTGTGAAAATCCCCGAGCCGCCACACTCCTGTTTGGGGAGGGAGAATTTAGCATCCAACCCTCACGTCTTTCGGACTGTGGGAGACATGAGGAGAATGCGCCGACTCCCAACACAGAGCGACCCAAGGCCGGGAATCAAACCCGGGGCCCTGGCGCCGTGAGGCAGTGGTGCCAACCCACTGTGCCAACGTGGCTTATTAGTTTGTCGCCCCTCGTCAGTGAGATGCAGCTCACAAACGTTGACGTGGGGTCTACAGACGGAGCTCGGAGTCTTGAGGGATTTGCGGATTTGGAGTTAAGCGATGGCAGGTCCTTCTGAGGGTGGGGTGGTGGGGTGGATGTTGGGGGAAATTTGTTTGCCTCGGTACGTCTTTGATTGATGTCCCACAGCCACTCCTTGAGAGATGGCGACCTGCCTTCCCGTTTCTTTGAGGGGGGTTGTGTGGGGAAAGGTAGGCGCCAGGGAGATGCACAGTTTTGGGGTGGAGGGCTGGAGCGAGAGAGAGGTCAGGAGGAGGGGAGGCGAGGATTTATAGAACGGCGCAGGACACGAACAGGCCATTCAGCCCACTATATTGTGTCAAACCTGATGCCAAGTTAAACTAATCCGTTCTGTCTGCACTTGCAGCACTCCCTCAGCACTGACCCTCTGACAGTGCGGCACTCCCTCAGCACTGACCCTCTGACAGTGCGGCACTCCCTCAGCACTGACCCTCTGACAGTGCGACACTCCCTCAGCACTGACCCTCTGACAGTGCGACACTCCCTCAGCACTGACCCTCTGACAGTGCGACACTCCCTCAGCACTGACCCTCTGACAGTGCGGCGCTCCCTCAGCACTGACCCTCTGACAGTGCGACACTCCCTCAGCACTGACCCTCTGACAGTGCAGCGCTCCCTCAGCACTGACCCTCTGACAGTGCGGCTCTCCCTCAGCACTGACCCTCTGACAGTGCGGCGCTCCCTCAGCACTGACCCTCTGACAGTGCGGCGCTCCCTCAGCACTGACCCTCTGACAGTGCGGCACTCCCTCAGCACTGACCCTCTGACAGTGCGGCGCTCCCTCAGCACTGACCCTCTGACAGTGCGGCACTCCCTCAGCACTGACCCTCTGACAGTGCCTCACTCCCTCAGCACTGACCCTCTGACAGTGCGGCACTCCCTCAGCACTGACCCTCTGACAGTGCCTCACTCCCTCAGCACTGACCCTCTGACAGTGCGGCACTCCCTCAGCACTGACCCTCTGACAGTGCGGCACTCCCTCAGCACTGACCCTCTGACAGTGCGGCACTCCCTCAGCACTGCCCCTCTGACAGTGCGGCACTCCCTCAGCACTGACCCTCTGACAGTGCGGCACTCCCTCAGCACTGACCCTCTGACAGTGCGGCGCTCCCTCAGCACTGACCCTCTGACAGTGCGGCGCTCCCTCAGCACTGACCCTCTGACAGTGCGGCACTCCCTCAGCACTGACCCTCTGACAGTGCGGCACTCTCTCAGCACTGACCCTCTGACAGTGCGGCACTCCCTCAGCACTGACCCTCTGACAGTGCGGCACTCCCTCAGCACTGACCCTCTGACAGTGCGGCACTCTCTCAGCACTGACCCTCTGACAGTGCGGCACTCCCTCAGCACTGACCCTCTGACAGTGCGGCACTCCCTCAGCACTGACCCTCTGACAGTGCAGCACTCCCTCAGCACTGACCCTCTGACAGTGCGGCACTCCCTCAGCACTGATCCTCTGACAGTGCGGCACTCCCTCAGCACTGACCCTCTGACAGTGCGGCACTCCCTCAGCACTGACCCTCTGACAGTGCGGCACTCCCTCAGCACTGACCCTCTGACAGTGCAGCACTCCCTCAGCACTGACCCTCTGACAGTGCGGCGCTCCCTCAGCACTGACCCTCTGACAGTGCGGCACTCCCTCAGCACCGACCCTCTGACAGTGCGGCACTCCCTCAGCACTGACCCTCTGACAGTGCGGCACTCCCTCAGCACTGGCCCTCTGACAGTGCGGCACTCCCTCAGCACTGACCCTCTGACAGTGCGGCACTCCCTCAGCACCGACCCCTCTGACAGTGCGGCACTCCCTCAGCACTGACCCTCTGACAGTGCGGCACTCCCTCAGCACTGACCCTCTGACAGTGCGGCGCTCCCTCAGCACTGACCCTCTGACAGTGCGGCACTCCCTCAGCACCGACCCTCTGACAGTGCCTCACTCCCTCAGCACAGTCTGTGTTTTTGGATTCCTGTTTGCGGTTTGGGAGGTTGAGATGGGATTGTGGAGGGTACTGACTCACGGCGTCTCGGAGGGGAATAAATAAAACATATCTGTGTTCAGAAAACATCCAACCCTCCGACGGGCCTGGAGACTACGTTATTGGTGCTCCATTAAATTAAAATTAAAATTTAAACAGTACTGTTCCTGTAATGTGTAGAATGTGATGTTTAATTAGACACTACATCAGCTCCGATGCCTGGTGCCGTATCCTCAGGGCGTCTGCATCAGATGGGTTCCTGTTGCCTTGTCTTTCCTTCACCTGGAATAACGTTCCGCCTTCTGTGGCAAAGCAGAGGATTGGCGCTGGACGTATAGGCCTCCCACCCTCCCTGCCAAAGACGCCAACTTCTCCCCACCGTCACGTGAAGGAGGCCTCACTCCCGGGCCCCACTATGCCCGGCTCTCCCCCCCAGCCCCCCGTTTCACTTCACCGCGTCCTGGGAGGGCGACGCAGCCTTTCTCTGTAGGCCTCATCGAGGCACGCAGCCTTTCCCGCTAGGCCTCATCCGCCAGGCTTCATCATGGGAGGGAGACACAGCCTTTTCCTCTAGGCCTCATCCTGTGAGGGAGGGACAGCCTTTCCCTCTAGGCCTCAAACATTGAGGGAGATGCAGCCTTTCACTGTAGGCCTCACCCAGCAAGGGAGACACAGCCTTGCCCACTGACCCTCTGAGAGTGCGGCACTCCCTCAGCACTGACCCTCTGACAGTGCGGCACTCCCTCAGCACTGACCCTCTGACAGTGCGGCACTCCCTCAGCACTGACCCTCTGAGAGTGCGGCACTCCCTCAGCACTGACCCTCTGACAGTGCGGCACTCCCTCAGCACTGACCCTGTTGGGTTCTGTGTCTGCAGGAGAAGTAGCCGGGGAGAGTTGGTTGTGTGGTCCCTGTCCCCTGACGGACAGTCGGATCTCACTAGCAGGACGGTGGTGACAGGTTTATTGCTGCAGTTTTAATAAAACATTCCCTTTAAAACAAATCCTGCAG
>NW_027651030.1:0-2500 GCF_965287045.1 Carcharhinus amblyrhynchos
GGATAGGGTAGAGGTAGAGAGATTCTTCCCGCTTAGAAAGGATAGCAGGACTAGAGGGCACAGCCTCAAGATAAGGGGGGGGCAGTTTAGATCGGAGTTGAGGAGGAACTTCTTCACTCAAAGGGTGGTGAATCTCTGGAATTCTCTGCCCGTTGAAGTGGTGGAGGCTGCCTCGCTAAATATATTTAAGTCACGGGTAGATAGGTTTCTGATAGACAAGGGAATTAAGGGTTATGGGGAGAAAGCGGGAAAATGGAATCCACGACAGATCAGCCATGATCTTATTGAATGGCGGGGCAGGCTCGAAGGGCTGGATGGCCTACTCCTGCTCCTATTTCTTATGTTCTTATGTTATGTTCTTATGGGGGGGACCAGGACAGGTTGTTGGTGATTTGGACACCTAAAAACTTGAGGCTCTCGACCCTTTCTACTCCATCCCTGTTGATGTAGACAGGTGCTCAGGACACCCACCCTGAGCTATTTCAACCGCGATGGTTTTGAGGGAAGGGTCCCGTACCGACCGACTCAAGAACAGCTTCTTCCCTGCTGCTGTCAGGCTTTTGAATGGACCCACCTCACATTAAGCTGATCTTTCTCTACACCCTCGCTGTGACTGTAACACTACATTCTGCACTCTCTCCTTTCCTTCTCTATGAACGGTATGTTTTCTCTGTACAGCGCATAAGAAGCAATACATTTCACTGTATCCCAATATACGGGAGAATAATACATCAAATCCTTTTCCTTCTCTCCTCTATACTCTATGAATGGTATGTTTTGCCTGTATAGCGCAAGAAACAATACTTTTCACTGTATTCCAGTGACAATAATAAATCAAATTTAATCAATTTTTTTTGTACCTCTGTCAAATGTTTAACTTTGCATCCCTCGTCTCCACTCTCCCTCTCTCTCCACAGACTCGGAGGAAAACAAGAAGGGTGTTCCCTCATTTCGCAGTTGCGTCCTCTCCAAACTCTATGAGGATGTGTCTAGGGCAGTGGATAGAGGAGAGCCGGTGGATGTGGTCTTTCTAGATTTTCAGAAGGCGTTTGACAAAGTGCCTCACAAGAGGTTATTGCAGAAGGTCAGGGGACATGGAGTTGGGGGTAGGGTGTTAGCGTGGATAGAGGATTGGTTGTCAAATAGGAGGCAGAGAGTGGGGGTCAATGGGTGCTATTCGGATTGGCGGTTGGTGACTAGTGGAGTGCCTCAGGGGTCGGTGCTGGGGCCTCAGCTATTTACCATTTATATAGATGATCTGGAGGAGGGAACCGAGTGTAGGGTGTCGAAATTTGCTGATGACACCAAGATTGGTGGAACGGCAAATTGTGCGGAGGGTGTGGAGAGTCTGCAGAAGGATCTAGATAGGCTGGGCGAATGGGCCAGGAAATGGCAAATGGAATTTAATGTTGGCAAGTGCGAGGTGGTCCACTTTGGTAGGAATAATGGTCGGAAGGATTATTACTTACGTGGAGAAAAACTGCAGCAGGCGACGGTGCAGAGGGACCTCGGGGTCCTTGTGCATGAGTCGCAAAAACCCAGCTTGCAGGTGCAGCAGGTGGTCAGGAAGGCGAATGGGATGCTGGCCTTCATAGCGAGGGGGATTGAATATAAAAGTAGGGAGGTCTTGCTGCAGCTGTATAGGGCATTGGTGAGGCCGCAGCTGGAGTACTGTGTGCAGTTTTGGGCGCCGCACCTGCGCAAGGATATTTTGGCCTTGGAGGGAGTGCAGAGGAGGTTTACTAGGCTGATACCGGAGTTGAGGGGGTTGAGCTATGAGGAGAGGCTGAATAAACTAGGCTTGTACTCGTTAGAGTTTAGAAGAATGAGGGGAGATCTCATTGAGACGTATAAGATGATGAATGGGATGGATAGGATAGAGGTGGAGAGACTCTTCCCGCTCAAAAAAGACAGTAGGACTAGGGGGCACAGCCTCAAGATAAAGGGGGGGGCGGTTTAGAACGGAGTTGAGGAGGAACTTCTTCACTCAAAGGGTGGTGAATCTCTGGAATTCTCTGCCCGTTGAAGTGGTGGAGGCTGCCTCGCTAAATATTTTTAAGACGCGGGTTGATGGGTTTTTGATAAGAGAGGGGATTAAGGGTTATGGGGAGAGGGCGGGAAAGTGGAACTGAGCCACGACAGATCAGCCATGATCTTATTGAATGGCGGGGCAGGCTCGAAGGGTTAGATGGCCTACTCCTGCTCCTATTTCTTATGTTCTTATGTTCTCCGACATTATCTGTTCATCGGCACCCTCAACCCCATGCTCACTCTGCTGGCCAAAGGAGATGCAGAAACAAGTGAGGCAGACCCCCCGGGGGGGGGGGGGGGGGGGGGGGGGGGAAAGAAACGGGATGGAGGGAGCAGGGTGGGGGGAGTGGGGGGGGGGGGGGGGAGCGGGATGCGGGGAAGGAGAGAGGGAGGAGAGAGACAGAGGGAGAGGTGTTGGAGAGAGAGGGAATGGAGAGATGGATGGGAGGAGTGGAAAGGGAGAGAGAGA
>NW_027651030.1:7500-27562 GCF_965287045.1 Carcharhinus amblyrhynchos
CGTATCGCACTGGGAGTCACTGTGCACAGTTCCGGTCTCCGTATCGCACTGGGAGTCACTGTGCACAGTTCCGGTCTCCGTATCTCACTGGGAGTCACTGTGCACAGTTCCGGTCTCCGTATCACACTGGGAGTCACCGTGCACAGTTCCGGTCTCCGTGTCACACTGGGACCCAGAGAGACGGATATCTGAGCTGGGATTCCCCCCCTCGTTTGGATCAGTGGGGAGGAGGGTGTGCGTAAACTTTGGGTTTGGAATGAGCTGACCACTTCCCTGGGATTCCAGGGACTGTGTCCTGCTCAGTGCAGCCTGGACCCCAAGCTCAGGGCAGGCAGAGACTCACAATCAGTGTTCATTCTCTTTTAGGCATTTTTATATTCTTGCTGCTTTACCTACCAGCATCCACCCAACACAGGGCTCTCTCATCTTCCTCTCTCGTTCCCTTCTTCCCCTCTACCCCTCTCTCCTCCCCTCAAACTCTCTCTCCTCCCCCTCTGCACAGTGACTCCCAGTGCGATACGGAGACCGGAACTGTGCACAGTGACTCCCAGTGCGATACGGAGACCGGAACTGTGCACGGAGACTCCCAGTGCGATACGGAGTCCGGAACTGTGCACAGAGACTCCCAGTGCGATACGGAGACCGGAACTGTGCACGGAGACTCCCAGTGCGATACGGAGTCCGGAACTGTGCACAGAGACTCCCAGTGTGATACGGAGACCGGAACTGTGCACAGTGACTCCCAGTGCGATACGGAGTCCGGAACTGTGCACAGAGACTCCCAGTGTGATACGGAGACTGGAACTGTGCACAGTGACTCCCAGTGTGATACAGAGACCGGAACTGTGCACAGTGACTCCCAGTGTGATACGGAGACCGGAACTGTGCACAGTGACTCCCAGTGTGATACAGAGACCGGAACTGTGCACGGTGACTCCCAGTGTGATACGGAGACCGGAACTGTGCACAGTGACTCCCAGTGTGATCCGGAGACCGGAACTGTGCACAGTGACTCCCAGTGTGATACGGAGACTGGAACTGTGCACGGTGACTCCCAGTGCGATACGGAGACGGGAACTGTGCACAGTGACTCCCAGTGTGATCCGGAGACCGGAACTGTGCACGGTGACTCCCAGTGTGATACGGAGACCGGAACTGTGCACAGTGACTCCCAGTGCGATACGGAGACCGGAACTGTGCACGGTGTCTCCCAGTGCGATACGGAGACCGGAACTGTGCACGGTGTCTCCCAGTGTGATACGGAGACCGGAACTGTGCACAGTGACTCCCAGTGCGATACGGAGACCAGAACTGTGCACAGTGACTCCCAGTGTGATACGGAGACCGGAACTGTGCACGGTGTCTCCCAGTGTGATACAGAGACCGGAACTGTGCACAGTGACTCCCAGTGCGATACGGAGACCGGAACTGTGCACAGTGACTCCCAGTGCGATACGGAGACCGGAACTGTGCACAGTGACTCCCAGTGCGATACGGAGACCGGAACTGTGCACAGTGACTCCCAGTGCGATACGGAGACCGGAACTGTTCACAGTGACTCCCAGTGCGATACGGAGACCGGAACTGTGCACAGTGACTCCCAGTGTGATACGGAGACCGGAACTGTGCACAGTGACTCCCAGTGCGATACGGAGACCGGAACTGTGCACGGTGACTCCCAGTGCGATACGGAGACCAGAACTGTGCACGGTGACTCCCAGTGTGATACAGAGACCGGAACTGTGCACAGTGACTCCCAGTGTGATACAGAGACCGGAACTGTGCACAGTGATACCCAGTGCGATACGGAGACCGGAACTGTGCACAGTGACTCCCAGTGCGATACGGAGACCGGAACTGTGCACGGTGTCTCCCAGTGCGATACGGAGACCAGAACTGTGCACGGTGACTCCCAGTGCGATACGGAGACTGGAACTGTGCACAGTAACTCCCAGTGTGATACGGAGACTGGAACTGTGCACAGAGACTCCCAGTGCGATACGGGGACCGGAACTGTTCACAGTGACTCCCAGTGCGATACGGAGACCGGAACTGTGCACAGTGACTCCCAGTGCGATACGGAGACCGGAACTGTGCACAGTGACTCCCAGTGCGATACGGGGACCTGAACTGTGCACAGTGACTCCCAGTGCGATACGGAGACCGGAACTGTGCACGGTGACTCCCAGTGCGATACGGAGACCGGAACTGTGCACAGTGACTCCCAGTGCGATACGGAGACTGGAACTGTGCACAGTGACTCCCAGTGCGATACGGAGACTGGAACTGTGCACAGTGACTCCCAGTGCAATATGGTGACTGGAACTGTGCACAGTGACTCCCAGTGCGATACGGGGACCGGAACTGTTCACAGTGACTCCCAGTGTGATACGGAGACCGGAACTGTGCACAGTGACTCCCAGTGTGATACAGAGACCGGAACTGTGCACAGTGACTCCCAGTGTGATACGGAGACTGGAACTGTGCACAGTGACTCCCAGTGTGATACAGAGACCGGAACTGTTCACAGTGACTCCCAGTGTGATACGGAGACTGGAACTGTGCACGGTGACTCCCAGTGCGATACGGAGACCGGAACTGTGCACAGTGACTCCCAGTGTGATACGGAGACTGGAACTGTGCACAGTGACTCCCAGTGTGATACAGAGACCGGAACTGTGCACGGTGACTCCCAGAGTGATACAGAGACCGGAACTGTGCACGGTCTCTCCCAGTGCGATACGGAGACTGGAACTGTGCACGGTGACTCCCAGTGCGATACAGAGACCGGAACTGTGCACGGTCTCTCCCAGTGCGATACGGCGACCGGAACTGTGCACAGTGACTCCCAGTGCGATACGGAGACTGGAACGTTTTTCCCAAAGGAACCGCACGCAGTTTGTTAAAAGTCTTTAACACAGTACTTGCCAACAGGAGAATGTGCCGACACCCTCGCTTGCAAAGGAAGCATTTAATTTTTTAACCAAGTTTAGCGAGGTTAGGGAAGGTTACGGCACAGTCGGACCTCAAGGAGAAGCCAACCGGCAGATAATCTGTTCTAGTTCTCACTTGGTGATGTTGTTTACAGGAGAATTATCGCACCTTTTTTGTACGACAGAACTCCCCGCTGGCCCTGTCCGAACTGGGAATGCTGCAATCGTCAATCCATCTGCAGAGGGGTAAACAGCACGGGGGGGAGAGAGGGGGATCGGCTTCATGTTTCACCCCAAAAGGGAGAGTTTTCAAAGGGGGTCCTGGACCACACCTCTGCACTGAAACACTCTCCCACAGGACTTGGAGCGCTACTCAGAGCTTTTATTTTTGTAATAAATTCTTTATCTCAGTTTGGAAACAACTAGAAGACAGACTTGGAGTCCGAGCAAATGTTTTGTTTGTTCACCCGCTGATCCGTTAAGGAACTTACAAATATTAATCAAATACAAATATTAAATGAGCCAACATCCTAATGATTAATTCCAGTAGTTTTATTGACAGTAAACATTCCATGGAATAACTCAGCCAGAGTCACTCACTTCTTTCCAGCACTGTCCCATTACAGCACGGGGTTAGATACAGAGTAAAGCTCCCTCTACACTGTCCCCATCAAACACTCCCAGGACAGGTACAGCACGGGGTTAGATACAGAGTAAAGCTCCCTCTACACTGTCCCCATCAAACACTCCCAGGACAGGTACAGCACGGGGTTAGATACAGAGTAAAGCTCCCTCTACACTGTCTCCCCATCAAACACTCCCAGGACAGGTACAGCACGGGGTTAGATACAGAGTAAAGCTCCCTCTACACTGTCCCCCCATCAAACACTCCCAGGACAGGTACAGCACGGGGTTAGATACAGAGTAAAGCTCCCTCTATACTGTCCCCCCATCAAATATAAGAACATAAGAAATAGGAGCAGGAGTAGGCCATTTAGCCCTTCGAGCCTGCCCCGCCATTCAATAAGATCATGGCTGATCTGTCGTGTCTCAGTTCCACTTTCCCGCCCTCTCCCCATAACCCTTAATCCCCTCTCTTATCAAAAACCCATCAACCCGCGTCTTAAAAATATTTAGCGAGGCAGCCTCCACCACTTCAACGGGCAGAGAATTCCAGAGATTCACCACCCTTTGAGTGAAGAAGTTCCTCCTCAACTCCGTTCTAAACCGCCCCCCCTTTATCTTGAGGCTGTGCCCCCTAGTCCTACTGTCCTTTCTGAGCGGGAAGAGTCTCTCCACCTCTATCCTATCCATCCCATTCATCATCTTATACGTCTCAATGAGATCTCCCCTCATTCTTCTAAACTCTAACGAGTACAAGCCTAGTTTATTCAGCCTCTCCTCATAGCTCAACCCCCTCAACTCCGGTATCAGCCTAGTAAACCTCCTCTGCACTCCCTCCAAGGCCAAAATATCCTTGCGTAAGTGCAGCGACCAAAACTGCACACAGTACTCCAGCTGCGGCCTCACCAATGCCCTATACAGCCGCAGCAAGACCTCCCTACTTTTATATTCAATCCCCCTCGCTATGAAGGCCAGCATCCCATTCGCCTTCCTGACCACCTGCTGCACCTGCAGGCTGGGTTTTTGCGACTCATGCACAAGGACCCCGAGGTCCCTCTGCACCATCGCACGCTGCAGTTTTTCTCCACGTAAGTAATAGTCCTTCCTACCATTATTCCTACCAAAGTGGACAACTTCACACTTGCCAACATTAAATCCCATTTGCCAGTTCTTGGCCCATTCGCTCAGCCTATCTAGATCCTTCTGCAGACTCTCCACACCCTCCGCACAATTTGCCATTCCCCCAATCTTGGTGTCATCAGCACATTTCGACACCATACACTCGGTTCCCTCCTCCAGATCATCTATATAAATGGTAAATAGCTGAGGCCCCAGCACCGACCCCTGAGGCACTCCACTAGTCACCAACCGCCAATCCGAATAGCACCCATTGACCCCCACTCTCTGCCTCCTATTTGACAACCAATCCTCTATCCACGCTAACACCCTACCCCCAACTCCATGCCCCCTGACCTTCTGTAACAACCTCTTGTGCAGCACCTTATCAAACGCCTTCTGAAAATCAAGAAACACCACATCCACTGGCTCTCCTCTATCCACCGCACTAGACACATCCTCATAAAATTCCAATAAATTCGTCAGACACGACTTCCCCTTAATGAAACCGTGCTGCGTCTGCTCTACCAAACAATTCTCCTCAAGATGCCTCGCTATTTTCTCCTTGATTACGGATACAAGCATTTTACCCACAACAGACGTTAAACTAACCGGCCTATAATTCCCTGCCTTTTGCCTGCTACCCTTCTTAAACAACGGCGTAACATTAGCCGTTTTCCAATCTTCCGGCACTTCCCAGGAATCCAGCGAGGTTTGGAAAATAATCATCAAGGCATCCACTATCACCTCCGCCATTTCTTTCAGAACCCTCGGATGCATTCCATCGGTCCTGGGGACTTGTCCACACTCCCAGGACAGGTACACAATGGGGTTAGATACAGAGTAAAGCTCCCTCTACACTGTTCCCCATGAAACACTCCCAGGACAGGTACAGCACGGGGTTAGATACAGAGTAAAGCTCCCTCTACACTGTTCCCCATGAAACACTCCCAGGACAGGTACAGCACAGGGTTAAATGCAGAGTAAAGCTCCCTCTACACTGTCCCCATCAAACACTCCCAGGATAGGTACAGCACGGGGTTAGATACAGAGTAAAGCTCCCTCTACACTGTCCCCCCCATCAAACATTTCCCAGACAGGAACAGGAGGAGGCCATTCAGCCCCTTCTCCAGCCTGTTACACAGGAACAGGAGGAGGCCATTCAGCCCCTTCTCCAGCCTGTTACACAGGAATAGGGGGAGGCCATTCAGCCCATCGTTTGCTATGTTGTGATGTGAGGGGGGAGATTGTTTGAGGGGGGACTGGGGGTGAAGTTGGTGGTGTTTAAGGTGGGGATGTGGGTAGAGGGGGGTTGTTGAGTTGTCCAAGGCCTCTTTGCTACACAGGATGAGGGGTTCAGGGTGGCAGGAGGTTGAGGGAGGGGGTGGGAAAAAGGGGAATCTAATCCTGACAGCAAACCTTGTAGATACCACCTCCTGCCCCAACCAGAACGAGCAAGATCACCACGGTGATCAGGAGCCAAGCCCACCAGGGAAGATGCCTCTTGAGATAGACCCTCAGACATCCATTCCCATCCTCCTCCAACCCCACCTCAACTCCCTCGTACCCCCTGGAGCGGAGGGTGAAGTTGCAGCGTCCTCCCGACCCTTCAGCCCTGATGATCTCAAACTTTTCGTAGGGGGGCACCAAGACCTCCTGCTCCTCCTCGAAGAAGGAGTAATTCTGGATCGAAACGCCGTACATCGTGTTGAGAGTGAATAAAGTCTTGGTCCCGAAGTTCTTGGCCTTAGCCCTCGAGAATGAGGTAGAGGCAAACCTGCCAAACCTCATCTTTTGGCCCTGTTCCCCGAACATTGAGATGGCGGTGCCCCGGTAGACGGGGAACTTTCCGGAAGAATCCCTCAGGTTCTGGACAGCGATGGTCAGGAGGTAGTGAAAACTCTTGAGCTGGAAATTGGTGTTGTATTGGTCAATGTGGCCCAAGTATTCAGTCTGGTTGTTGAAGATACGGTACAAAGACCCATTGTGGGTGTAGGCCGTCACCGCGACCATGTGCTCCTCGCGAAGACCCTGGGGAATGGGGAGATTCCGCCCCCTCCAGGATTCGTTGGCTGAGTTCCAGACCGAAGTTAACCCTGTCTTGGTCAGCTCTGTCTTTAAACACTTGGCTGCCATCTTGTCCTGAGCCTCTGTCTGGGAGAAATAGAACGCAGCGGAGTTCTCCACCATGTTCAGATGTTTGCTCGTGCGTGGATCTCCGCAACGCCCACCATCGCTGACTGAGGGATCAGCGACATCCCAAGCTGCCAATCAGAAAGACAGAGATGGCATTTCCAACTGTCCTAACCACAGAGAATCGACAGTCCACAAGGAGGCCATTCAGCCCATCGAATCTGCACCATCAACAATCCCACCCAGGCCCTATTCCCATAACCCCACTCATTTACCCTGCTCATCCCCCTGACATTAAGGGCAATTTAGCATGGCCAATCCCCCTAACCTGCACATCTTTGGACACTAAGGGGCAATTTAGCACGGCCAATCCACCCTAACCTACACATCTTTGGACACTAAGAGACAATTTAGCATGGCCAATCCACCCTAACCTACACATCTTTGGACACTAAGGGACAATTTAGCATGGCCAATCCACCCTAACCTACACATCTTTGGACACTAAGGGACAATTTAGCATGGCCAATCCACCCTAACCTACACATCTTTGGACACTAAGGGACAAATTAGCATGGCCAATCCACCCTAACCTGCACATCTTTGGACACTAAGGGACAATTTAGCATGGCCAATCCACCCTAACCTGCACATCTTTGCACACTAAGGGACAATTTAGCATGGCCAATCCACCCTAACCTACACATCTTTAGACACTAAGAGACAATTTAGCATGGCCAATCCACCCTAACCTGCACATCTTTGGACACTAAGGGACAATTTAGCATGGCCAATCCCCCTAACCTACACATCTTTGGACACTAAGGGGCAATTTAGCGTGGCCAATCCCCGTAACCTACACATCTTTGGACACTAAGGGACAATTTAGCATGGCCAATCCACCCTAACCTACACATCTTTGGACACTAAGGGACAATTTAGCATGGCCAATCCACCCTAACCTACACATCTTTGGACACTAAGGGGCAATTTAGCATGGCCAATCCCACTAACCTACACATCTTTGGACACTAAGGGACAATTTAGCACGGCCAACCCACCCTAACCTGCACATCTTTGGACACTAAGGGACAATTTAGCACGGCCAATCCACCCTAACCTGCACATCTTTGGACACTAAGGGACAATTTAGCATGGCCAATCCACCCTAACCTGCACATCTTTGGACACTAAGGGACAATTTAGCATGGCCAATCCACCCTAACCTACACATCTTTGGACACTAAGGGGCAATTTAGCATGGCCAATCCCCCTAACCTACACATCTTTGGACACTAAGGGACAATTTACCATGGCCAATCCACCCTAACCTGCACATCTTTGGACACTAAGGGACAATTTAGCATGGCCAATCCACCCTAACCTACACATCTTTGGACACTAAGGGGCAATTTAGCATGGCCAATCCCCCTAACCTACACATCTTTGGACACTAAGGGACAATTTAGCATGGCCAATCCACCCTAACCTACACATCTTTGGACACTAAGGGACAATTTAGCATGGCCAATCCACCCTAACCTGCACATCTTTGGACACTAAGGGACAATTTAGCATGGCCAATCCCCCTAACCTGCACATCTTTGGACACTAAGGGACAATTTAGCATGGCCAATCCACCCTAACCTACACATCTTTAGACACTAAGAGACAATTTAGCATGGCCAATCCACCCTAACCTGCACATCTTTGGACACTAAGGGACAATTTAGCATGGCCAATCCCCCTAACCTACACATCTTTGGACACTAAGGGGCAATTTAGCGTGGCCAATCCCCGTAACCTACACATCTTTGGACACTCAGGGACAATTTAGCATGGCCAATCCACCCTAACCTACACATCTTTGGACACTAAGGGACAATTTAGCATGGCCAATCCACCCTAACCTACACATCTTTGGACACTAAGGGGCAATTTAGCATGGCCAATCCCCCTAACCTACACATCTTTGGACACTAAGGGACAATTTAGCACGGCCAACCCACCCTAACCTGCACATCTTTGGACACTAAGGGACAATTTAGCACGGCCAATCCACCCTAACCTGCACATCTTTGGACACTAAGGGACAATTTAGCATGGCCAATCCACCCTAACCTGCACATCTTTGGACACTAAGGGACAATTTAGCATGGCCAATCCACCCTAACCTACACATCTTTGGACACTAAGGGGCAATTTAACATGGCCAATCCCCCTAACCTACACATCTTTGGACACTAAGGGACAATTTACCATGGCCAATCCACCCTAACCTGCACATCTTTGGACACTAAGGGACAATTTAGCATGGCCAATCCACCCTAACCTACACATCTTTGGACACTAAGGGGCAATTTAGCATGGCCAATCCCCCTAACCTACACATCTTTGGACACTAAGGGACAATTTACCATGGCCAATCCACCCTAACCTGCACATCTTTGGACACTAAGGGACAATTTAGCATGGCCAATCCACCCTAACCTACAGATCTTTGGACACTAAGGGACAATTTAGCATGGCCAATCCACCCTAACCTACACATCTTTGGACACTAAGGGGCAATTTAGCATGGCCAATCCCCCTAACCTACACATCTTTGGACACTAAGGGACAATTTAGCACGGCCAATCCCCCTAACCTGCACATCTTTGGACACTAAGAGACAATTTAGCATAGCCAATCCACCCTAACCTACACATCTTTGGACACTAAGGGACAATTTAGCATGGCCAATCCACCCTAACCTACACATCTTTGGACACTAAGGGACAATTTAGCATGGCCAATCCACCCTAACCTGCACATCTTTGGACACTAAGGGACAATTTAGCATGGCCAATCCCCCTAACCTGCACATCTTTGCACACTAAGGGACAATTTAGCATGGCCAATCCACCCTAACCTACACATCTTTAGACACTAAGAGACAATTTAGCATGGCCAATCCACCCTAACCTGCACATCTTTGGACACTAAGGGACAATTTAGCATGGCCAATCCCCCTAACCTACACATCTTTGGACACTAAGGGGCAATTTAGCGTGGCCAATCCCCGTAACCTACACATCTTTGGACACTAAGGGACAATTTAGCATGGCCAATCCACCCTAACCTACACATCTTTGGACACTAAGGGACAATTTAGCATGGCCAATCCACCCTAACCTACACATCTTTGGACACTAAGGGGCAATTTAGCATGGCCAATCCCCCTAACCTACACATCTTTGGACACTAAGGGACAATTTAGCACGGCCAACCCACCCTAACCTGCACATCTTTGGACACTAAGGGACAATTTAGCACGGCCAATCCACCCTAACCTGCACATCTTTGGACACTAAGGGACAATTTAGCATGGCCAATCCACCCTAACCTGCACATCTTTGGACACTAAGGGACAATTTAGCATGGCCAATCCACCCTAACCTACACATCTTTGGACACTAAGGGGCAATTTAGCATGGCCAATCCCCCTAACCTACACATCTTTGGACACTAAGGGACAATTTAGCATGGCCAATCCACCCTAACCTACACATCTTTGGACACTAAGGGACAATTTAGCATGGCCAATCCACCCTAACCTGCACATCTTTGGACACTAAGGGACAATTTAGCATGGCCAATCCCCCTAACCTGCACATCTTTGGACACTAAGGGACAATTTAGCATGGCCAATCCACCCTAACCTACACATCTTTAGACACTAAGAGACAATTTAGCATGGCCAATCCACCCTAACCTGCACATCTTTGGACACTAAGGGACAATTTAGCATGGCCAATCCCCCTAACCTACACATCTTTGGACACTAAGGGGCAATTTAGCGTGGCCAATCCCCGTAACCTACACATCTTTGGACACTAAGGGACAATTTAGCATGGCCAATCCACCCTAACCTACACATCTTTGGACACTAAGGGGCAATTTAGCATGGCCAATCCCCCTAACCTACACATCTTTGGACACTAAGGGACAATTTAGCACGGCCAACCCACCCTAACCTGCACATCTTTGGACACTAAGGGACAATTTAGCATGGCCAATCCACCCTAACCTGCACATCTTTGGACACTAAGGGACAATTTAGCATGGCCAATCCACCCTAACCTGCACATCTTTGGACACTAAGGGACAATTTAGCATGGCCAATCCACCCTAACCTACACATCTTTGGACACTAAGGGGCAATTTAGCATGGCCAATCCCCCTAACCTACACATCTTTGGACACTAAGGGACAATTTACCATGGCCAATCCACCCTAACCTGCACATCTTTGGACACTAAGGGACAATTTAGCATGGCCAATCCACCCTAACCTACACATCTTTGGACACTAAGGGGCAATTTAGCATGGCCAATCCCCCTAACCTACACATCTTTGGACACTAAGGGACAATTTACCATGGCCAATCCACCCTAACCTGCACATCTTTGGACACTAAGGGACAATTTAGCATGGCCAATCCACCCTAACCTACACATCTTTGGACACTAAGGGACAATTTAGCATGGCCAATCCACCCTAACCTACACATCTTTGGACACTAAGGGGCAATTTAGCATGGCCAATCCCCCTAACCTACACATCTTTGGACACTAAGGGACAATTTAGCACGGCCAATCCCCCTAACCTGCACATCTTTGGACACTAAGAGACAATTTAGCATAGCCAATCCACCCTAACCTACACATCTTTGGACACTAAGGGGCAATTTAGCATGGCCAATCCCCCTAACCTACACACCTTTGGACACTAAGAGACAATTTAGCATGGCCAATCCCCCTAACCTACACATCTTTGGACACTAAGGGGCAATTTAGCATAGCCAATCCCCCTAACCTACACATCTTTGGACACTAAGAGACAATTTAGCATGGCCAATCCCCCTAACCTACACATCTTTGGACACTAAGGGACAATTTAGCATGGCCAATCCCCCTGACCTACACATCTTTGGACACTAAGGGACAATTTAGCATGGCCAATCCCCCTAACCTACACATCTTTGGACACTAAGGGACAATTTAGCATGGCCAATCCCCCTGACCTACACATCTTTGGACACTAAGGGACAATTTAGCATGGCCAATCCCCCTAACCTACACATCTTTGGACACTAAGGGGCAATTTAGCATGGCCAATCCCCCTAACCTACACATCTTTGGACACTAAGGGACAATTTAGCATGGCCAATCCACCCTAACCTACACATCTTTGGACACTAAGGGACAATTTAGCATGGCCAATCCACCCTAACCTGCACATCTTTGGACACTAAGGGACAATTTAGCATGGCCAATCCACCCTAACCTACACATCTTTGGACACTAAGGGACAATTTAGCATGGCCAATCCACCCTAACCTACACATCTTTGGACACTAAGGGGCAATTTAGCATGGCCAATCCACCCTAACCTACACATCTTTGGACACCAAGGGACAATTAAGCATGGCCAAAGCTCCTAACCCGGACATCTTTGGGGTCTGGGAGGCAACTGGAGCATCAGGTGGAAACACGCAGACACGGGTAAAATGTGCAGACTTCACACAGTGACCCAAGCTGGGAATCGAACCCGGGTTCCTCGCACTGTGCTAACAGTGTTAACCACTGTAGTAACCACTCAGGACAGCACAATGGCACAGTGGTTAGTGCTGCTGCCTCACAGCGCCAGAGACCAGAGTTCGATTCCCGGTTTGGGTCACTGTCTGTGTGGAGTCTGCACAGTTAACACAAGAATTATTTATAATATCTGGGGAGGCGATTTCCCAGTGGGAATATCTTGTTTTTCATTCATTCCTGGGACACGGGGGTCACTGGCTGGGGGGCATTTATTGCCCATCCCTAGTTGCCCCCTTGGAGGGCAGTTGAGAGTCACCCACATTGCTGTGTCTCTGGAGTCCCATGTAGGCCAGACCGGGGTAAGGACGGCAGATTTATACCATTATACCATTTATATATTTATACCATTTATATAGATGATCTGGAGGAGGGAACCGAGTGTAGGGTGTCGAAATTTGCCGATGACACCAAGATTGGGGGAAAGGCAAATTGTGCGGAGGGTGTGGAGAGTCTGCAGAAGGATCTAGATAGGCTGGGCGAATGGGCCAGGAACTGGCAAATGGAATTTAATGTTGGCAAGTGTGAGGTGGTCCACTTTGGTAGGAAGAATGGTAGGAAGGACTATTACTTACATGGCGAAAAACTGCAGCAGGCGACGGTGCAGAGGGACCTCGGGGTCCTTGTGCATGAGTCGCAAAAACCCAGCTTGCAGGTGCAGCAGGTGGTCAGGAAGGCGAATGGGATGCTGGCCTTCATAGCGAGGGGGATTGAATATAAAAGTAGGGAGGTCTTGCTGCGGCTGTATAGGGCATTGGTGAGGCCGCAGCTGGAGTACTGTGTGCAGTTTTGGGCGCCACACCTGCGCAAGGATATTTTGGCCTTGGAGGGAGTGCAGAGGAGGTTTACTAGGCTGATACCGGAGTTGAGGGGGTTGAGCTATGAGGAGAGGCTGAATAAACTAGGCTTGTACTCGTTAGAGTTTAGAAGAATGAGGGGAGATCTCATTGAGACGTATAAGATGATGAATGGGATGGATAGGATAGAGGTGGAGAGACTCTTCCCGCTCAGAAAGGACAGTAGGACTAGGGGACACAGCCTCAAGATAAAGGGGGGGCGGTTTAGAACGGAGTTGAGGAGGAACTTCTTCACTCAAAGGGTGGTGAATCTCTGGAATTCTCTGCCCGTTGAAGTGGTGGAGGCTGCCTCGCTAAATATTTTTAAGAAGCGGGTTGATGGGTTTTTGATAAGAGAGGGGATTAAGGGTTATGGGGAGAGGGCGGGAAAGTGGAACTGAGCCACGACAGATCAGCCATGATCTTATTGAATGGCGGGGCAGGCTCGAAGGGCCAGATGGCCTACTCCTGCTCCTATTTCTTATGTTCTTATGTTCTTATGATTTCCTTCCCTAAAGGGAACCAGATGGGTTTTTCCCACAATGGGTCATCAGGAGATTCTTAATCCCAGATATTTTTTATTGAATTCAAATTCCACCATCTGCTGTGGGTGGGATTCGAACCCGGGTCCCCCAGAACATTAGCTGAATTTCTGGATTAATAATCTAGCGATAATATCACTCGACTATTGCCTCTCCCTGATTGCTGCGAATGTAGCCCAGTTTGTCACGCAAACCAGCCTCCCATCCATTGACTCTGTCTACACTTCCTGCTGCCTCGGGGAAAAGCAGCCGGTATAATCAAGGACCCCCCCTGCGCACCCTGGACATTCTCTCTCCCACCTTCTTTACGCCGTTGTTTAAGAAGGGTGCCAGGCAAAAGGCGGGGAATTATAGGCCGGTTAGTTTAACGTCTGTGGTAGGTAAAATGTTAGAATCCGTCATCAAGGAGGAAATAGCGAGGCATCTTGAAGGGAATTGCTTGATAGAGCAGACGCAGCACGGTTTCGTTAAGGGGAAGTCGTGTCTGACAAATTTACTGGAGTTCTATGAGGATGTGTCTAGGGCGGTGGATAGAGGAGAGCCGGTGGATGTGGTCTTTCTAGATTTTCAGAAGGCGTTTGACAAAGTAACTCACAAGAGGTTATTGCAGAAGGTCGAGGGACATGGAGTTGGGGGTAGGGTGTTAGCGTGGATAGAGGATTGGCTGTCAAATAGGAGGCAGAGAGTGGGGGTCAATGGGTGCTATTTGGATTGGCGGTTGGTGACTAGTGGAGTGCCCCAGGGGTCGGTGCTGGGACCTCAGCTATTTACCATTTATATAGATGATCTGGAGGAGGGAACCGAGTGTATGGTGTCGAAATGTGCTGATGACACCAAGATTGGTGGAACGGCAAATTGTGCGGAGGGTGTGGAGAATCTGCAGAAGGATCTAGATAGGCTGGGCGAATGGGCCAGGAACTGGCAAATGGAATTTAATGTTGGCAAGTGCGAGGTGGTCCACTTTGGTAGGAATAATGGTAGGAAGGATTATTACTTACTTGGAGAAAAACTGCAGCAAGCGACAGTGCAGAGGGACCTCGGGGTCCTTGTGCATAAGTCGCAAAAACCCAGCTTGCAGGTGCAGCAGGTGGTCAGGAAGGCGAATGGGATGCTGGCCTTCATAGCGAGGGGGATTGAATATAAAAGTAGGGAGGTCTTGCTGCGGCTGTATAGGGCATTGGTGAGGCCGCAGCTGGAGTACTGTGTGCAGTTTTGGGTGCCGCACTTACGCAAGGATATTTTGGCCTTGGAGGGAGTGCAGAGGAGGTTTACTAGGCTGATACCGGAGTTGAGGGGGTTGAGCTATGAGGAGAGGCTGAATAAACTAGGCTTGTACTCGTTAGAGTTTAGAAGAATGAGGGGAGATCTCATTGAGACGTATAAGATGATGAATGGGATGGATAGGATAGAGGTGGAGAGACTCTTCCCGCTCAGAAAGGACAGTAGGACTAGGGGGCACAGCCTCAAGATAAAGGGGGGGCGGTTTAGAACGGAGTTGAGGAGGAACTTCTTCACTCAAAGGGTGGTGAATCTCTGGAATTCTCTGCCCGTTGAAGTGGTGGAGGCTGCCTCGCTAAATATTTTTAAGACGCGGGTTGATGGGTTTTTGCTAAGTGAGGGGATTAAGGGTTATGGGGAGAGGGCGGGAATGTGGAACTGAGCCACGACAGATCAGCCATGATCTTATTGAATGGCGGGGCAGGCTCGAAGGGCTAGATGGCCTACTCCTGCTCCTATTTCTTACGTTCTTATGAAAAAGATACAAAAGTCTGAGGTCCCGTACCGACCGACTCAAGAACAGCTTCTTCCCTGCTGCTGTCAGACTTTTGAATGGACCGACCTCACATTAAGCTGATCTTTCTCTACACCCTCGCTGTGACTGTAACAGTATCTAATGCTCCCTCAGCACTGACCCTCTGACAGTGTGACACTCCCTCAGCACTGACCCTCTGACAGTGCGGCGCTCCCTCAGCACTGACCCTCTCTGTGAGGTTGAGATTAAATTCTCAGTTACCGCAGGGGAGTTTTGTTAATGGAAATCGGTGTGGTTACTTACACAGCACCAGGAATAGGATATAAATCACACCCTCCATCCAGTTCAATCTCCAAACTCCTGAAGTTCACCCCGTGTCCAGGAGTGGAAATTCTACCAAGGAGTCGTCACTCTGTCTAGTTTCTGCAACGTGTGTGAATCTCTCTGCAATTTCTTATTGTGATGCAGAGTGAAACTTCACTTCAGCAGGATCCAGGATTCTGCTGAACATTCAAATATTGTCTGATCGACAGTTCCCCGTTTGTCTGCCTCTCTCATCCCCTCTCCCCCTCTCTCCCCCGCCTCCCACTCTCCCCTCCCCCTCTCTCTTCCCCCTCTCCCCCTCTCTCTTCCCCTCTCCCACACTCTCTTCCCCCTCTCCCACTCTCTCTTCCCCCTCTCCCACTCTCTCTTCCCCCTCTCCCACTCTCTCTTCCCCTCTCCCCCTCTCTCCCCTGCCTCCCACTCTCTCTTCACCCTCTCCCACTCTCTCTTCACCCTCTCCCACTCTCTCTTCCCCTGTCCCACACTCTCTTCCCCCTCTCCCACTCTCTCTTCACCCTCTCCCACTCTCTTCACCCTCTCCCACTCTCTCTTCCCCCTCTCCCACTCTCTCTTCCCCCTCTCCCACTCTCTCTTCCCCGTCCCACACTCTCCTCCCCTCACCCCGTCTCTACTCCCCTCCCTTCCCCCACTCCTCCCCTCCCCCTCTCCTCCCCCCTCCTCCCCTTCCCTCTCTCCCCCTCCCCCTTCTACCCCCCCTTTTCCTCCCCTCCCCATCTCACCCTCTGCCCCCCTCTCCCCCCTTTTCCTCCCCTCTCTCCCCCTCCCCTCTCTCCCCCCTCTACCCCTCCCCTCTCTTCCCCACTACCCCTCCCCTCTCTCCCCCTCCCCTCTCTCCCTCCCCTCTCTCCCCCTCTACCCCTCCCCTCTCTCCCCCTCCCCTCTCTCCTCCCTCCCCCCTCTCTCCTACCCTCCCTCCTCCCCTCTCTCCTTCCCCTCCCTCTCTCTCCTCCCCTCCGCCCTCTCTCTCTCCTCCCCCTCCCCTCTCCCTCCTCCCCTCCCCTCTCTCTCTCCTCCCCTCTCCCTCTCTCTCTCCTCCCCTCTCCCTCTCTCTCTCCTCCCCTCTCCCTCTCTCTCTCCTCCCCTCCCCCTCTCTCTCTCCTCCCCTCTCCCTCTCTCTCTCCTCCCCTCTCCCTCTCTCTCCTCCCCTCTCCACCAAGGGACAATTAAGCATGGCCAAAGCTCCTAACCCGGACATCTTTGGGGTCTGGGAGGCAACTGGAGCATCAGGTGGAAACACGCAGACACGGGGAGAATGTGCAGACTTCACACAGTGACCCAAGCTGGGAATCGAACCCGGGTTCCTCGCACTGTGCTAACAGTGTTAACCACTGTAGTAACCACTCAGGACAGCACAATGGCACAGTGGTTAGTGCTGCTGCCTCACAGCGCCAGAGACCAGAGTTCGATTCCCGGTTTGGGTCACTGTCTGTGTGGAGTCTGCACAGTTAACACAAGAATTATTTATAATATCTGGGGAGGCGATTTCCCAGCGGGAATATCTTGTTTTAAGAACATAAGAACATAAGAAATAGGAGCAGGAGTAGGCCATCTAGCCCCTCGAGCCTGCCCCGCCATTCAATAAGATCATGGCTGATCTGTCGCGGCTCAGTTCCACATTCCCGCCCTCTCCCCATAACCCTTAATCCCCTCGCTTATCAAAAACCCATCAACCCGCGTCTTAAAAATATTTAGCGAGGCAGCCTCCACCACTTCAATGGGCAGAGAATTCCAGAGATTCACCACCCTTTGAGTGAAGAAGTTCCTCCTCAAGGATATTTTGGCCCTGGAGGGAGTGCAGAGGAGGTTTACTAGGCTGATACCGGAGTTGAGGGGGTTGAGCTATGAGGAGAGGCTGAATAAACTAGGCTTGTACTCGTTAGAGTTTAGAAGAATGAGGGGAGATCTCATTGAGACGTATAAGATGATGAATGGGATGGATAGGATAGAGGTGGAGAGACTCTTCCCGCTCAGAAAGGACAGTAGGACTAGGGGGCACAGCCTCAAGATAAAGGGGAGGCGGTTTAGAACGGAGTTGAGGGGGAACTTCTTCACTCAAAGGGTGGTGAATCTCTGGAATTCTCTGCCCGTTGAAGTGGTGGAGGCTGCCTCGCTAAATATTTTTAAGAAGCGGGTTGATGGGTTTTTGATAAGAGAGGGGATTAAGGGTTATGGGGAGAGGGCGGGAAAGTGGAACTGAGCCACAACAGATCAGCCATGATCTTATTGAATGGCGGGGCAGGCTCGAAGGGCTAGATGGCCTACTCCTGCTCCTATTTCTTATGTTCTTATGTTCTCAACTCCGTTCTAAACTGCCCCCCCTTTATCTTGAGGCTGTGCCCCCTAGTCCTACTGTCCTTTCTGAGCGGGAAGAGCCTCTCCACCTCTATCCTATCCATCCCATTCATCATCTTATACGTCTCAATGAGATCTCCCCTCATTCTTCTAAACTCTAACGAGTACAAGCCCAGTTTATTCAGCCTCTCCTCATAGCTCAACCCCCTCAACTCCGGTATCAGCCTAGTAAACCTCCTCTGCACTCCCTCCAAGGCCAAAATATCCTTGCGCAGGTGCGGCACCCAAAACTGCACACAGTACTCCAGCTGCGGCCTCACCAATGCCCTATACAGCTGCAGCAAGACCTCCCTACTTTTATATTCAATCCCCCTCGCTATGAAGGCCAGCATCCCATTCGCCTTCCTGACCACCTGCTGCACCTGCAAGCTGGGTTTTTGCGACTCATGCACAAGGACCCCGAGGTCCCCCTGCACCGTCGCCTGCTGCAGTTTTTCGCCACGTAAGTAATAGTCCTTCCTACCATTCTTCCTACCAAAGTGGACCACCTCACACTTGCCAACATTAAATTCCATTTGCCATTTCCTGGCCCATTCACCCAGCCTATCTAGATCCTTCTGCAGACTCTCCACACCCTCCGCACAATTTGCCGTTCCCCCAATCTTGGTGTCATCAGCAAATTTCGACACCCTGCACTCGGTTCCCTCCTCCAGATCATCTATATAAATGGTAAATAGCTGAGGCCCCAGCACCGACCCCTGGGGCACTCCACTAGTCACCATCCGCCAATCCAAATAGCACCCATTGACCCCCACTCTCTGCCTCCTATTTGACAACCAATCCTCTATCCACGCTAACACCCTACCCCCAACTCCATGTCCCCTAACCTTCTGCAATAACCTCTTGTGAGGTACCTTGTCAAACGCCTTCTGAAAATCCAGAAAGACCACATCCACCAGCTCTCCTCTATCCACTGCCCTAGACACATCCTCATAAAACTCCAGTAAATTTGTCAGACACGACTTCCCTTTAATGAAACCGTGTTGCGTCTGCTCTATCAAGCAATTCCCTTCAAGATGCCTCGCAATTTCCTCCTTAATGACGGATTCTAACATTTTACCTACCACAGACGTTAAACTAACCGGCCTATAATTCCCCGCCTTTTGCCTGGCACCCTTCTTAAACAACGGCGTAACATTAGCCGTTTTCCAATCTTCCGGCACTTCCCCGGAATCCAGCGACGTCTGGAAAATAACCACCAAGGCATCCACTATAACCTCCGCCATTTCTTTCAGAACCCTCGGATGCATTCCATCCAGTCCTGGGGACTTGTCCACAATCAGCCCCTCCAGTCTGTCGAGCACCGCCTCTCTAGTAACAGTAATGTCATTAAGACCCTCCAGTCCTACCACCTTTCCATCGCTAACATCCGGCAAATTATTCACGTCCTCCTCTGTGAAGACTGAAACAAAAAACAAAATTTCATTCATTCCTGGGACACGGGGGTCACTGGCTGGGTCAGTATTTACTGCCCATCCCTAGTTACCCCCTGGAGGGTAGTTGAGAGTCACCCACATTGCTGTGTCTCTGGAGTCCCATGTAGGCCAGACCCGGGTAAGGACGGCAGATTTCCTTCCCTAAAGGGAACCAGATGGGTTTTTCCCACAATGGGTCATCAGGAGATTCTTAATCCCAGATATTTTTTATTGAATTCAAATTCCACCGTCTGCCGTGGTGGGATTCGAACCCGGGTCCCCCAGAACATCAGCTGAGTTTCTGGATTAATATTCTAGCGATATCACTCGACTATTGCCTCTCCCTGATTGCTGCGAATGTAGCCCAGTTCGTCACG
>NW_027651031.1:0-27555 GCF_965287045.1 Carcharhinus amblyrhynchos
CCCCCCTTAAGCGCACACCTATTAGGGGACAATTTATCATGCCCAATCCACCTTCCCCCCCCCGCTTTTATGCTCTCCACTTACCCCCCTCTCCTGCCCTCCCTCCACCTCGCTCGCCCTCCTGCTTGCCCTCCCTACTTCTCGCCCCCCCGCTCCCGCCCTCCCTCCCACCCCCCCACTGCCGCCGTCCCTCCCTCCTGCTCCCGACCTCCCTCCCTCCCTCCCCCTCGTGCTCCCTGAGAGCGAGAGGGAGGGAGGGAGTGCGAGAGAGCAGGAGAAAGACAGTAAAACAGGGAGAGATGTAGGTTTGGCTGTGAAAGCCAGGTCTTGCTTCCCACAGGTTAGACTTACCCAGGGAGCAGTGGTGAGTTGAGCAAGGAGTGTCCTGTACAGAAACTGCATGCCAGAGATGACGAATGGTGTGGTGCAGGGGGGAGGAAGTAGGAAGTTTTCACATTGTATTTTGCAGGGGTTCAGACACTGCACACTGAGGTTGAGAAACATGATAAGCACCCTCCCTCTCTCCCTCCACCCACACCGTCCTTACCGCATTGCCTGAGGGGTGTTAAACGTGTTGTGAGGCTGATCCTGGGTTTCCTCATCTGGTCCTTCCTCCTCTACATCTGGGACACCCATCTCATCCTGAAACTACAGAGACACACACCAGGAATGTCAGAACCACCAAACGTCACCGCTGGCAGCCCACGTTCCCCCACCCTCAATCAAAGCAGCAACATAGACAGTCCACACCAGAGAGAGGGAGACAGAGAGGGAGCAGGGGGGAACGGGGAAGGGTGGGGGGGGGGGGCAGACAGGGAGGTGGCACAGAGACAGTGAAAGAGAGAGCGGAGGGGGAAACCACACAGAGAGAGAGCGCACGAGCGGGCAGGGGCCATGGGGAGCGTGAGCAGGGGACACAGAGCAAACGAGGGAGGAAGAGAGAAAGAGAAAAGGAAAGAAAATCAGTCGGGGGGAATGTGTCTAAACTTACAGTCTCAAATAACTCCTCCATTAGCTCATTCACCTCCTTTTCTGGAGAGAGAGAGAGAGAGAGGTGGAGAGTGTGAAAAAGCAGCAAATTTACTAACTTTCAGCACCTTTCTCTCATCCGCTTGTTAAAGAAACTGAACTCCAATACTTGCCCGGTGCACAGCAAACACAATGTGGGAGACAGGGACCTTGGAATTCCCCCCCCTCCCCCGTTCCCTGTCCCAATTCCCCAAATCGCCATCCCCTTCCTTCAATACCCTCACATCTTAACCCCAATCCCTCAATACCCTCTTACTTTGACCCTGCTCCCTCGATACCCTCATACAGAGACCCAGAATCACAGAGATTTACAGCAGGGCAACAGGCCCTTCGGCCCAACTCCTCCATGCTGCGTTTCTCAATCTGAGCTGGTCCCATTTGCCTGCGTAGGTCCTGTATCCCTCTCAACCTTTCCCATCCATGTACCAGTCCAAATGTCTTTTAAATGTTGTCCTTGTCCCTGCGTCTACCACCCCCTCTGGGAGCTCATTTCCCACACACACCACCCTCTGTATGGAAAATGTTACCCCTCAAGTAATCCTTTCCCCTCTCACCTTAACCCTCGGCCTTCTAGTTTGGATACCCCTCACCCTGGGGAAAAGACCCGGATATTCACCTGAACTATATCCCTCATGATTTTATAAATCTCTATAAGGTCACCCCTCATCCTCCTACATTCCAGGGGGAAGAAATCCCAGCCTATCCAGTCTCTTCTTATAATTCAACCCTCCCAGTGCCAGTAACATCCTCCTAAATCATTTTTTTGTCCCCCTTTCCGGTTTAGGAACTTCACTCACCTGATGAAGGAGCGATGCTCCAAAAGCTCGTGATTTCAAAGAAACTTGTTGGACTTTAACCTGGTGCTGTGAGATTTCTTACTGTGCCCACCCCAGTCCCATGGTCACTGGCATGGCAGCACAGTGGGTTAGCACTGCTTCCTCACAGCGCCAGGGACCCGGGTTCGATTCCCAGCAGCACGGTGACACAGTGGGTTAGCACTGCTTCCTCACAGCGCCAGGGACCTGGGTTCGATTCCCAGCAGCACGGTGACACAGTGGGTTAGCACTGCTGTCTCTCAGCGCCAGGGACCCGGGTTCGATTCCCAGCAGCACGGTGACACAGTGGGTTAGCACTGCTTCCTCACAGCGCCAGGGACCTGGGTTCGATTCCCAGCAGCACGGTGACACAGTGGGTTAGCACTGCTGTCTCACAGCGCCAGGGACCCGGGTTCGATTCCCAGCAGCACGGTGACACAGTGGGTTAGCACTGCTGTCTCACAGCGCCAGGGACCCGGGTTCGATTCCCAGCAGCACGGTGACACAGTGGGTTAGCACTGCTGTCTCACAGCGCCAGGGACCCGGGTTCGATTCCCAGCAGCACGGTGACACAGTGGGTTAGCGCTGCTGTCTCACAGCGCCAGGGACCCGGGTTCGATTCCCGGGGGCACGGTGACACAGTGGGTTAGCACTGCTGTCTCACAGCGCCAGGGACCCGGGTTCGATTCCCAGCAGCACGGTGACACAGTGGGTTAGCACTGCTGTCTCTCAGCGCCAGGGACCCGGGTTCGATTCCCAGCAGCACGGTGACACAGTGGGTTAGCACTGCTGTCTCTCAGCGCCAGGGACCTGGGTTCGATTCCCAGCAGCACGGTGACACAGTGGGTTAGCACTGCTGTCTCTCAGCGCCAGGGACCCGGGTTCGATTCCCGGCTTGGGTCACTGTCTGTGTGGATTCTGCACATTCCCCCCGTGTCTGCGTGGGTTTCCTCCGGGTGCTCCGGTTCTCTCCCACAGTCTGAAAGACGTGCTGGTTAGGGTGCATCAGCCGTGCTAAATTCTCCCTCAGTGTACCTGAACTGGAGTGTGGCGACTGGGGGATTTTCACAGTGACTTCATTGCAGTGTTAATGTAAGCCTCACTCGTGACTAATAAATAAAGTTTAACTTTAATACCATCTGTCCTAAAGCAGGGAGTCCAGAAATGTCCAAATGTGGCCTTGTCAATGCCTTGTACAGCTGTAACAATGTCCCAGCTCCTGTACTCTGACTGATGAAGGCAAGCGTGACAAACACCTTCTTCACCACCCCGTCTACCTGTCTTGGTCCCTTCCCTCGGTACACCCACACCTTGACACCCTCCCTCGATACCACAGTTTATTGACCTCTACTTCCAAATACCCCCCTCCCCCCAAACCCCCACACGAGGTGTCGGCTCCTACGCACTGGTTATCTGCACAGCTCTGTCATTCCGGAAGTCCTCCATGTCCGGCTCATCAAGATCTTCCAGGAAATTGTACTCTGGATCATCCTCATCGTCTGGAGGGGGAATAGTGGGAAAGAGTAAAGAAATAAATCAGGATTCCACCGATTTCACCCTCACAATCCCAGGTCCATGGCGCAGCGCTCCCTCGGCGCCGACCCTCCCACACTGCGGCGCTCCCTCGGCGCCGACCCTCCCACACTGCGGCGCTCCCTCGGCGCCGACCCTCCCACACTGCGGCGCTCCCTCGGCGCCGACCCTCCCACACTGCGGCGCTCCCTCGGCGCCGACCCTCCCACACTGCGGCGCTCCCTCGGCGCCGACCCTCCCACACTGCGGCGCTCCCTCGGCGCCGACCCTCCCACACTGCGGCGCTCCCTCGGCGCCGACCCTCCCACACTGCGGCGCTCCCTCGGCGCCGACCCTCCCACACTGCGGCGCTCCCTCGGCGCCGACCCTCCCACACTGCGGCGCTCCCTCGGTGCCGACCCTCGCGCGGGGCCATTTCAATAATGCACTGAAGGAGGGTTTATCTATAAGATGTCTCTGACGTTGGGTTCACTCACAACTGAGAATCTTGAGGGGGGTAAGATTGCCCCTCCCTCAATCTCTAGTGGACACCATTAGTTGGGTGATCAGATACGCACTTTGCAGATTGCAGCCGTGATATCTCTGTGGGAAACACTGAGCTGTCGCGGGAGATGACCCGGCGCATGAGTTGGGGGGGGGGGGGGGGGGACCTTCTTGAGGAGGCAGGGAGATAATTGGGGAGGGGGTGGGGGCTGTCCCCTCCCCAGCCCAGCGACTCACCCTCGTAGTCCAGATCGTTCATCACTGCCTTCATCCAGCTTTGCCAGTGTACATCGTCCTGTGTGGCCTGGTCATACATGTCCGCCGTGATATCCGGGGCCTTCAGTTCAGCCTCCAGCAGCCCCAGCGACACGTTGTTAAGGGGCCACTTTGAGCGGGTGCGGTACGCGATCAAACACTCGTCCAGGGACTGCCGAGAAAGCAGGGAAGGGGCTGCTGTCAGCAGCGTTATCTGAAGATGATAACCTCTCACCATTTCCTCAACCCTCCCTCCATCTCCCCTCTCCCTCCCTCAACACATTCCCTCCCTCCATCTCCCTCTGCCTCCCTTCCTCAGCACTTTCCCCTCCCTCTCCCCCTTCCTTCCCTCAACACTTTCCCTCCCTCCCTCAACTCCTTCCCCACCTTCCATCTCCCCCATCCCTTCCTCTTTCTTCCTCACCCTCCCTCCCTCTGCCTTTTTTCCCCTCTCTCCTACCCTCCCTCAACCCCTTCCCCTCCCCCACCCTTTTCCATCCCTCCCCCAACCTTTACCCCGCCATCTCTGCATGCTTGCCTTCATCGGCTGGGGCACTGAGTTTAAAAATTGACAAGTCATGTTGCAGCTTTATAGAACCTCAGTCAGGCCGCACTGGGAATATAGTGTTCAATTCTGGTCGCCACACTACCAGATGTGGAGGTTTTGGAGAGGGTACAGAAAAGATTTACCAGGATGTTGCCCTGGTATGGAGGGTATTAGCTATGAGGAGAGGTTGGAGAAACTTGGTTTGTTCTCACTGGAGCAACGGAGGTTGAGGGGAGACCTGATAGAAATCTACAAGATTATGAGGGGCACGGACAGAGTGGATAATCAGAAGCTTTTTCCCCAGGATGGAAGAGTCAATTACTAGAGGACATTGGCAGCCGTGCCGGCTCTGGAATTCCCTCCCTAAACCTCTCCACTTCTCTCTCTCTTGCTCTCCCCTCCTTCAATAACAATGACTTCAACTTCAAAACTTTTAATCAGCTGTCCCGAACGCAGAATCCCTACAGTGCAGAAGAAGGCCAGCACTGACCACAATCCCAAATAGGCCCTATCCCCACAATCCCATGCATTTCCCCTAGCTAGTTACCCTGACACTAAGGGGTCATTTATCACAGCTAATCCACATAACCCGCACACCTTTGAACTGTGGGAGGAAACCGGAGCATCCTGAGGAAACCCACGCAGACACGGGGAGAATGTGCAGCCTCCACACAGACAGTGATCCAAGCCGGGAATCAAACCCGGTCCCTGGTGCTGTGAGGCAGTGGTACTAACTACTGTGCCACCGTGCCACCCCTGTCCCTACCTGGTTCGGTCTGGGATTTCTGCCTGTCACAAACTCCTACGAAGCACCTCTGGTGATGTTATTAAGCCTGTTGTTCATAGAATTTTACAGCATGGAAACAGGCCCTTCAGCCCAACTTGCCCATGCTGCCCCTTTTTTTTAAAAACCCCCAAGCTAGTCCCAATTGCCTGCATATCCCTCTATACCCATCTTACCCATGTAACTGTCTAAATGCTTTTTAAAAGACAAAATCATGCCTAGCTCTACTACTGCCTCTGGCAGCTCGTTTCAGCAGACACTCACCACCCTCTGTGTGAAAACATTGCCCCTCTGGACCCTTTTGTATCTCTCCCCTCTCACCTTAAACCTCTGCCCTCTAGTTTTAGACTCCCCTACCTTTGGGAAAAGATATTGACTATCTAGCTGATCTGTGCCCCTCATTATTTTTTTAGACCTCTGTAAGATCACCCCTCAGCCTTCTATACTCCAGGGGGGAAAAAAGTCCCAGTCTATCCAGCCTCTCCTTATAACTCAAACCATCGAGTTCGGTCGCATTTTTTCTGCACTCTTTCCAGTTTAATAATATCTTTTCTGTAATAGGGTGACCAGAACTGGACACAGTATTTGTACACAAATTGTGGCCTTACCAATGTCTTGTACAAGTTCGACAAGACGTCCCAACTCCTGTATTCAATGTTCTGACCAGTGAAACCAAGCATGCCGAATGCCTTCTTCACCACTCTGTCCACCTGTGACTCCACTTTCAAGGGGCTATGAATCTGTACCCCTAGATCTCTTTGTTCTGTAACTCTCCCCAGTGCCCTAACATTAACTGAGTAAGTCCTGCCCTGGTTCAATCAACCAAAATGCACCACCTCGCATTTATCTAAATTAAACTCCATCTGCCATTTGTCAGCCCACTGGCCCAATTGATCAAGATCCCATTGCAATTGGAGATAACTTTCTTCACTGTCCACTATACCACCAATCTTGGTGTCACCTGCAAACTTACTAATCATGCCTCCTAGTGCCTAAAGATGTGTAGGTTTGGGTGGATTGGCCATGCTAAATTGTCCCTTAGTGTCCAAAGATGTGTAGGTTTGGGTGGATTGTCCATGCTAAATTGTCCCTTAGTGACCAAAGGTAAACGTATAAATGTCCCTGTTATTGAGCCATACCTGTACCCATGAGCACAGCCTGGCTTCACGTACCTGGTAGGAGTCCATGCAGACCTCGTTTGATGCCAGTTCCTCGTCCACAGCGTGAAGCTTCTCCATGAAGCTGCTGTCTTTGGTCGCCTTGTGCTTTGCTTTGGGGGGCAGCGGCGGGGGTCCCATGGGGATGGATTCCACGCTGAGGTGCCTCGCTGCCAGGCTGGCCCCCTTCTCCTTCTCAGCCACCGATGCGAGCTAAAAACACCAGGCAGGGAGAAAGGCTGAAATATCACACCACACCCGCCATCACCTCCCTCAACCAACTGTATTTCACATTCCTCCCATATCGCCAACTCATTCAGCTCGGGGGAGGCCATTTGGCTCATCTGGTCAATGCTGGCCCTTTCTCAGAGCAATCCTCGTTAGAGCCAGAGGGTGGAACTTTCTCCCCCATGCTCCTACGACTCTCACCAACTTTCACAGATGCACCATGCAACACCTCGATGAAGTTACTGTGAAAATCCCCCAGTTGCCACACTCCTGTTCGGGTTACACTGAGGGAGAATTTAGCACGGCCAATCCACCCTAACCAGCACATTTTTTGGACTGTGGGAGGAAACCGTAGCACCGAGGAAACCCACGCAGACACGGGGAGAACATGCAGACTCCACACAGTGACCCAAACCGGGAATCCTCAGTGATTCAGGGATTTTCACAGTAGCTTCATTGCAGTGTTAATATAAGCCAACTTGTGACTAATAAATAGACTGACACATAAAAAGACACACACAGATGTGCGTGCACGCACAGTCGTCAGGGGTGAAGGGCAGAGATGTCGTTAAGGGAGAAGATGGATAAAAACAGGAGGGAGAATACTGGGTGGGAAGAGGCTCGCAGTGGAACAGTAACACCAGCACGGAACAGAGGGGCCCAGTGGCCTCGTTCTGCAGCTGGAGAAGTCGCTCAGAGACACCCGTGTCTGTGTTAAATAAACAGTAAACGAATGCACTCACCGCTCCGGCGGAACTGTCCTCCTCAGTCTCCGACACCTCCAGCCTGGATCTGGGTCTGCGGCCTCCCGCAGGGGAGGAACTAGTACTCTCAGCATCACTCTCCATGTAGCCCTGCAACAAATCGAGATGGGATAGCAGGAAGGTGAGGGATGTGAGGGAAAAGCAAAGACACATGGAGGGGAGGGTGGCAGTGATAGCCAGCAGCCTCTGCCTGCCCCTGGATCTCACATACCACCCCGCATATACAGTTCTGACCATCTAGCTCCGAGGGGAGTAGAAAGGAGGGAGGGAGGGAGAGAGAGAGGCAGGGAGAGAGGGAGGGAGTGGGGGGCTAGGGAGCAGGGGGGCTGGGGAGGTAGCGGGGGGGGCGGTGGTCAGTGTGCAGGTTCAGTCAGCAGTTAGGAAGGCAAATGCAATGTTAGCATTCATGTGGAGAGGGCTAGAATACAAGAGCAGGGATGGACTTCTGAGACTGTATAAGGCTCTGGTCAGACCCCATTTGGAGAATTGTGAGCAGTTTTGGGCCCCGCATCTAAGGAAGGATGTGCCGGCCTTGGAAAGGGTCCAGAGGAGGTTCACAAGAATGATCCCTGGAATGAAGAGCTTGTCGTATGAGGAAGGGGTTGAGGACTCTGGGTCTGTACTCGTTGGAGTTTAGAAGGATGAGGGGGGGATCTTATTGAAACTTACAGGATACTGCGAAGCCCTGGATAGAGTGGACGTGGAGAGGATGTTTCCACTAGTAGGAAAAACTAGAACCAGAGGCACAACCTCAGGCTAAAGGGACGATCCTTTAAAACAGAGATGAGGAGGAATTTCTTCAGCCAGAGAGTGGGGAATCTGTGGAACTCTTTGTCACAGAGGAGGCCGGGTCACTGAGTGTCTTTAAGACAGAGATAGATAGGTTCTTGACTAATCAGGGGATCAGGAGTTATAGGGAAAAGGCAGGAGAACGGGGATAATAAAAGTATCAGCCATGATTGAATAGCAGAGCAGACTCGATGGGCCGAGTGGCCTCATTCTGCTCCTATGGTCTTATGGCCTTGGGAAGGAGGGGAAGGAAGGGCAAAGGTCTATCATTGTTGAGCTAGATTTTAATTGCCCCCCTATCCAGTTGTGAACTGGATAGCCATCAGCCACAGGAACTCTGGCTGATGTTAAACCTCCTCTCCGTCCCACTGTGAGTTCACCACACACATCTCTCTCTGTGGGCTGTGTGATGTTGGAACGCTCTGCCACAGATGGGGGTAGAGACGGTGGGGGAGGCAGAGGTCATTGAATATTTTTTAAGGTAGGGGAGTGGATTAGGCGTCAGAATCGAAGGTTACCTGGGACGTTGGGAGTGGAATTCAGAACAAGTCAGCCGTGATCTACTCGAATGGCAGGCGGGATAGGCTCAAGGGGCCAAATGGCCTCCTCCTGCTCCTATTTCTCTGTCCAGTCTGGTTCACTGTGAGCCAGCAGGATATATGGAGCTAACGGCACCTCACAGCTCCGGGTAACTCACATCCCACTCACCGAGCACAAGAAACAGCTTTTCTCTGCGAGTTCAGTCTGTTCCAACCTGCCAGGGTTCTGGGACAGAGCGAAGAGCAGCCAGTCGCTCAGACATACATCCCTGCTGCGGGGTTGGAGGGGGGAGCTACCGGCAAACATACCCCACATCGATAGCCTTGGAAAAGCCCACCTACCAGACTGGGGTCGAACGGCCATCAGAGCCCCCCACCCCCTCCACTGCAACACATCAGGAGCAAACGGAGTGACTACCTCTTCCGCTGTCTCATCCTCTTCCTCCTCCTCAGGCCTGTACTCTTCATCGGATGAATCCTCCTCCTCCAGAGGGATGTCGATAAACTGGGGAGGCTGAAGCAACACAATCTTCACTCAGTAAGACTCAGTAACACAATCTTCACTCCGCAACACACACACACACCCCCCCCCATTTGATCCCCGCTCAATAATGGCCCCCCACTTGGTAACAATCCCCAACCCAGCTCGGTGACACCACCCCCCCCCCACCCGCCCCGCCAGCTCAGCCATTCCCTCCCCCCGCTCAGTAACACCACCCCTCCCAGCCCGAGAACCCACTTACTGGCTGACGCGCGATCCCTCGCCGACGCACGATCCCTGCCTCCCTCGCTCCCTAACACGCAATCCCGCTCCCTCCCTGACACTCGGTCCAGTTCCCTTGTAGGGTGATTGAGGTTTCTCTGATCCCTTGGCTCTCTGTTGAAGTGATTGGATACCGGGTAGGCAACTGGCCAATGCCTCCCCTGAATCCCGTCACCAATCTGAACTAATCACATTAAATCACACCAACCTTTGATTCCTTGCTTTTAATCGGTGAGATATTCCACGGTGGTGGGAACTGCAGAAGGATGAAACACCAATCAGTGACAGAGGCTAATTGAATATTTAGACCCCATTTGTAACCCCACTCCTCATCCCACTTTGTCCAACTCCACACATCTGCCCCAGGCACCCCCCACCCCACCAAACAAGCGCCCCTTCGAGTCTGCGTCCAGTTTACTGACCAGCCGACTCGGGGACACCTGCTTCCACTTCCCGCCAGAGTCAATGGTTATCCAATAGGAGCGATTTCCCATTTCCCAACACGGGCATCCTGACATGGAGTATGTTTGGCCCTTGTAGATGTACACAAACCATCCACCTAACCTGCACATCTTTGGACACTAAGGGGCAATTTAGCATGGCCAATCCACCTAACCTGCACATCTTTGGACACTAAGGGGCAATTTAACATGGCCAATCCACCCTAACCTGCACATCTTTGGACACTAAGGGGCAATTTAACATGGCCAATCCACCCTAACCTGCACATCTTTGGACACTAAGGGGCAATTTAGCATGGCCAATCCACCCTAACCTGCACATCTTTCAGTGGAAACAGGAGCACTCGCAGGAAACCCAGACACAGGGGAGAACACTGACTCTCCAAAAGAGCATTTATTCCCCATAACCCAACATATCTACCTCGTGAATCCCCCGAATTTAAACATCTTTGGACACTAAAGGTTAATTTAGCATGGCCAATCCACCCTAACCTGCGCATCTTTGGACTGTGAGAGGAAACCAGAGCACCCGGAGAAAACCCACACAGACACGGGGAGAATGTGCACACTCCACACAGACTGTGACCCAAGCCAGGAATTGAACCCAGGTCACTGGCGCTGTGAGGCAGCAGTGCTAACCACTGTGCCGCCCCTCAGGGTCACCTGTCCAAGAGAACTGTTCCCCAGTTGGACCAGTGACTGGTAACAACCTGTCCAGCTGTAGTATCACTCCTGTCATTCTCTTTCCAGCATTTCTACATCCATGTTATAGCTGGGGAACCAGAAACCATGCGCAGCACTCCAAGTGGGCTAATCAGGGTTCGATCGACAACTTCTCTGCTTTCCAATCCTACCCATATCGATACAAATGCCCCAGTAGCTGTGACCTGGGCCTCGACACCTCCCTCTGCGACTGGATCCTCAACTTCCTAATCCACAGACCAAAATCAGGAAGGATAGGCAACAACACCTCCCCCACAATCATCCTCAACACCGGTGCCCCACAAGCCTGTATTCTCAGCCTCCTACTATACACCGTATACACCCATGACTGTGCGGCCAAATTCCCCTCCAATTCGATTTTCCAGTTTGCTGACGACACGACTGTAGTGGGTCAGATCTCAAACAATGATGAGACAGAGTACAGGAATGAGATCGAGAATCGAGTGAACCGGTGCAGCGACAATAATCTCTCCCTCAATGTCAACAAAATGAAGGAGATTGTCGTCGACGTCAGGAAGTGTAAAGGAGAACATGCCCCTGTCTATATCAATGGGGACAAAGTAGAAAGGATCGAGAACTTCGGGTTTTTCGGTGTCCAGATCACCAACAACCTGTCCTGGTCCGCCCCCACCCCATGCTGACACTATAGTTAACAAAGCCCTACCAACGCCTCCACTTTCTCAGAAGACTAAGGAAACTTGACATGTCAGCTACCACTCTCGCCAACTTGTACAGACGCACCACAGAAAGCATTCTTTCTGGTTGTATCACAGCTTGGTCTGGGCTCCTGCTCTGCCCAAGACCGCAAGGAACTACAAAAGGGTCATGAATGTAGCCCAATCCATCACACAAACCAGCCTCCCATCCATTGACTCTGTCTACACTTCCCACTGCCTCGGGAAAAGCAACCGGCATAATTAAGGAATCCCACACCCCGGACATTCTCTCTTCCACCTTCTTCCATCGGGAAAAAGATACAAAAGTCTGAGGTCACGTACCAATCAACTCAAGAACAGCCTCTTCCCTGCTGCTGTCATTTTGAATGGACCTACCTCGCATTAAGTTGATCTTTCTCTACACCTTCGCTGTGACTGTAGCACTATATTCTGCACCCTCTCCTTTCCTTCTCTATCAACGGTATGCTTTGTCTGTATAGCACGTAAAAAAACAATACTTTTCACTGTATCCCAAAACGTGACAATAATAAATGAAATCAAATGAATGCTTTTTTTTAAAGCCTGTTAACCTGCGTCACCACCATCAGCGGTTATTTGTCTCTGCCCCAAAATCCCTCCCTCCCCCTGCCCCAGTTGGACTCCGAAAGGCACCCTCCGATGAATCATTCGCTCCGAACACGCACTCAGCGATGTTGAGTGGGTGGGATGGGAGAGGATGGCAGAGGGAGAAAGCCCACGGGAAAAAAACACCAGCAACAGACACAAATAACTCACCACTCCTTTCTCAACAACCTCCTTCAGTTTTGAACGGGTCATCTTGGGTTCCTGAAAGAGGGATGTGAGGTTAAAACCACGCAGTAAAGTAAGCTCAGATCCCAGACTCAGTGACACACCGAGCTTTTCGTTGAATATGTTTACGTCATGGGTAGACAGATTTCTGATCGGTAAGGGTTATGGGGAGCAGGTGGCAAAGTGGAACTGATCCACTTCAGATCAGCCATGATCTTATTGAATGGCGGGGCAGGCTCGAAGGCCTACTCCTGCTCCTATTTCTTATGTTCTTATGAGCTATCTCACCTGACATTAACACTGCTCCAGCAGGTAGCAGTCTCACTGTGGGAATGTCAGTTTAAAATCACTGTTTGTAACCGCCCCCCGCCCCCCCAAGTAGATTTTCTAAAAGTTCCCCCAGAGATTGTGATCTGCCTGCTGCTGGAGCCTGCTCAGCCTGCACTCAGGACACGCAGATGAGAGAGGCTGAGAGGGAGATGGGGTGGCGCGGGCGCAGACACAGACACTCACAAACAGGTGCGGCTGCTCCGTGTCGAAGATGGCTGCTTTCATCATGGCCACTACATGTTCATTCGTGATCACCTCCTGCAGGGAAAGATGAGAAAGGTCACATCAGCAACTGACTGGGGGCAGGAATATCCCTCCTCCCTTCATCACATCTCCACCCATACTGGCTGGATGGACACAAGCCTCCCCATCATCCCACTGAACAAGGTGTAAATTTTCCCTATCCCTGTAACCCCCTCCAGCCCCCTCCCTATCCCTGTAGCCCCCTCCCTATCCCTGTAGCCCCCTCCCTATCCCTGTAGCCCCCTCCCTATCCCTGTAGCCCCCTCCCTATCCCTGTAGCCCCCTCCCTATCCCTGTAGCCCCCTCCCTATCCCTGTAGCCCCCTCCCTATCCCTGTAGCCCCCTCCCTATCCCTGTAGCCCCCTCCCTATCCCTGTAACCCCCTCCCTATCCCTGTAACCCCCTCCCTATCCCTGTAACCCCCTCCCTATCCCTGTAACCCCCGACACCCCCTCCCTATCCCTGTAACCCCCGACACCCCCTCCCTATCCCTGTAACCCCCGACACCCCCTCCCTATCCCTGTAACCCCCGACACCCCCTCCCTATCCCTGTAACCCCCGACACCCCCTCCCTATCCCTGTAACCCCCGACACCCCCTCCCTATCCCTGTAACCCCCGACACCCCCTCCCTATCCCTGTAACCCCCGACACCCCCTCCCTATCCCTGTAACCCCCGACACCCCCTCCCTATCCCTGTAACCCCCGACACCCCCTCCCTATCTCTGTAACCCCCTACACCCCCTCCCTATCTCTGTAACCCCCTCCAGTCCCTACACACCCTCCTATCTCTGTACCTTCCTCCAGCTCCCTACACTCCCTCCCTATCTCTAACCTCCTCCAGCCCCTACAAGCCTCCAAAACATCTGTGCTCCTCCAATTCCGACCTCTCGAGCATCCCTTGATTCCCATCACTCCACCATCAGCGGCTGTGACTTCAGTTGTCTGGGGGTGTGGGGTGGGGGAGTGGGTGGTGGGGTGATGTCCGAATCTCTGGAATTCCCTCCCTACATCTGTCTCTGTCTCCTGCTTAACGATAGTCCTTCAAACATTATGGATCAGCATCTGGTCACCCGCCCCTCGTATCTGCTGATGTGGCTCGTGGGCAGTTTATTTAACTGGCACTGGAGGGGGTGCAGAGGAGATTCACTAGGGTGATTCCGGAGTTGAGAGGGTTGGTTTATGAGGAGAGACTGAGTGGACTGGGGCTATACTCATTGGAATTCAGAAGAATGAGGGGAGATCTTATAGAAACATATAAGATTCTGAAAGGAACAGATAAGATAGAAGCAGGGAAGGTGTTTCCACTGGGGGGTGAAACTAGAACTAGGGAGCATGGCCTCAAAATAAGGGGGAGCAGATTTAGGACTGAGTTGAGGAGGAACTTCTTCACACAAAGGGTTGTGAATCTGTGGAATTCCCTGCCCAGTTGAGGCTCCCTCATTGAATGTTTTTAAGGCAATGATAGATAGATTTTTGAACAGTAAAATTAAGGGGAACGGGCGGGTAAGTGGAGCTGAGTCCATGAAAAGATCAGCCATGATCTTATTGAATGGGGGAGCAGGCTTGAGGGGCCAGATGGCCCACTCCTGCTCCTGGTTCTTATATTCTTAACACTGGGGCGGCACGGCACACAGTGTTGAGCGCTGCTGATTCACAGCGCCAGGGACCCAGGTTCGGTTCCCAGCTTGAGTCACTGTTTGTGCAGAGTTTGCACATTCTCCTCACGTCAGTGGAGGTTTCCTCCCAGAATTTGAAAGACGCGCAGGTTAGGGTGCACTGACCCGAACAGGCGCCGGAGTGTGGCGACGAGGGGAATTTCACAGTAACTTCATTGCAGTGTTAATGTAAGCCTTACTTGTGACACTAATAGATAAACTTTATTGAAGCCCCCTGGGGATGTTATGGATGGTTAGATGCTATATAAATGCAGGCTGTTGTTGACCATAGCAGCTGGCACTCACGTGGAGGATGTTGCGCACATTGATGGCTGTCAGGTTGTGGGTCTTTGCTCCGTCCTCCAACGCTCGCTCAAAGCTGTCGTCCAGCTGGATGTCACAGTCCGGCCGCCTCTCCTCCGCGCTCTTTCCCTCTTTTACCTTCTTCTCCCGCTTCAGCGCTTTCTTCCTCTTCCTCTTGCTCGCGCTCTCTCCTTCCTCTGAACCGCGCCGGGGGCAGGAAAACAAAACCAGTATGAGTTCAGGAGCCTCGGGTTCCGCAATCCTGAAGGATCCCAGCAGGAAACAGGGCATTGCCTCATTACCCCATCCCAGGCTGACTGACTACCGCAGCCTGTCTTCCCAAATCCCTTCTTTACTCATGGAATTGGAGAGGTTTACAGCATGGAAACAGGCCCTTTGGCCCAACTTCTCCATTCTGCCCCTTTTTTTAAACCCCTAAGCTAATCCCAATTGTCTGCATTTGGCTCATATCCCTCTATACCCATCGTACCCATGTAACTGTCTAAATGCTTTTTAAAAGACAAAATTGTACCCACCTCTACTACTGCCTCTGGCAGCTTGTTCCAGACAGTCACCACTCAGTGAAAAAATTGCCCCTCTGGACCGTTCTGTATCTCTCCCCTCTCACCTTAAACCTATGCCCTTAGTTTTAGACTTCCCTACCTTTGGGAAAAGATATTGACTATCTAGCTGATCTGTGCCCCTCATTATTTTATAGACCTCTATAAGATCACCCCTCAGCCTCTTACGCTCCAGAGGAAAAAGTCCCAGTCTATCCAGCCTCTCCTTATAACTCAATCCATCAAGTCCCTGTAGCATCCTAGTAAATCGAATGTTTCAGGGAGCACAACTGAGAACACACTGCTCAGGGACACGAAGGTGGGGAGAGAAAACAGGGAAGGGGAACACTGCGCTAATAAACTGAAAAGGGAGCTGGTCAGCATTTTGACCAGGGTGTGAGCAAGAGGATTCCTCCCGTGGTTCAAAGATGTGCAGGCTGGGTGGATTGGCCACGCTAAATTGCACCTTAGCGTCAGCACCAGAGACCTGGCTTTGATTCCCGGCTTGGGTCACTGTCTGTGCGGAGTCTGCACGTTCTCCCCGTGTCTGCGTGGGTTTCCTCCGGGTGCTCCGGTTTCCTCCCACATTCTGAAAGACGTGCTGGTTAGGGTGCGTCGGCCGTGCTAAATTCTCCCTCAGTGTAACCTGAACAGGCGCCGGAGTGCAGCGACTAGAGAATTTTCACAGTAACTTCATTGCAGTGTTAATGCAAGCCTTACTTGTGACTAATAAATAAATCTTAACTTTAAATGCATGGGGTGATGAGGATAGGGGTTGGGTGGGATTGTGGTCGGTGCAGATTCAATAGGCTGAATGGCTTCCTTCTGCACTGTAGATTCTATGATTCTAAGATTAAAAAGTTCTTGGATGAGCACTTGGCACACCATAACATTCAGGGCTATGGGCCACGTGCTGATAAATGGGATTAGGTGAAAGGTCAGGTGTTTCTCGCTTGTCGGTGCAGACTTGATGGGCCGAAGGGCCTCTTCTGCGCTGTATGATTCTATCTTGGGGAGATGGTGGTTTAGTGGATGGTTTTGTCTCTGGACAAGTAATCTGGGGACCCCAGGTTAATGGGGGGGACAGGGGAGGGAATGAGTTTCACAGGTTTAAATCCATCCCCAGGTAACTGGTGGAATTTAAATTCCATTTATAAAATCTAGCACAGAGCTCATCGCTGTAACGGCGACCATGATAACTGTCACTGATTGTCATTAAAAAAACGGTTTACTAACAATTTTAACAGTAGCTTCACTGTTAACGTTAGCCTACTTGCAACGATAAATCAAATAAACTTTAAAAACTGTAAACTAATGTTCCCTTTAGGGAAGGAAATCTGCCGTCTTTACCTGGTCTGGCCAACTCGTGACTCCAGAATAAATAGACGTACGTACATGTGCGCATAAAGACAGCAACATGGTCAAGTCTTAACAGCTGCCACCCCTCCCCCCGCACACACACCCACACACAAAAAGGACCCAAGCGAGACACTCAGTTCAAAGGGCAAACAGGAACGGGCAACAAGAAGTGGACTTCATCCAGCAACACCCGCAGCCCACAAACAGTCCAAAGATGTGCAGGTTAGGGGGGCTGACCATGCTAAATTGCCCTTAAACGTCAGGGAGACTAGCTGGGGTAAATGCGTAGCGTTATGGGGGATCGGGCCTGGGTGGGATTGTGGTCGGTGTAGACTCAATGGTCCGAACGGCCTCCTTCTGCACTGTAGAGATTCTATGATTCTATGAATAGGATTAATAGAAGCACAGGGAACAGGTTGTAACTGCAGTCTGGCCTGTCGTATATCACCCCCAACCCCCAGTTTCAGTCATTCCCCTTACTGACAGCCCTGCCTCCAGCAGTCTTGGACCCCTGCTGAAATCTCCTTTAAGAAGTCCTTCAAAACCAGTTTATTTATCCATCCGAATGTGTTTGCTGGCACAGGGGGTCAGAGTTTGACACTATCACTGGTGTAAGATGCCTCCAAGGGGCCTTACCAACTAAAGCCGCTGCCTGTGACGGCACACGCCCCTCTCTCTCATGCGACGTACCAATGGTGATGACCAGGTTACGATCTCCTTCGTCCATCTCGTCGTCACTGGCCGTTCCTTTGTGCCCCTCGGGCCTCCCCTCAGGAGTGGGGAGGGGTCCGTCTGGCCGGGTGGGGACCTCTGACCCTGCAGAGTTGCTGCGCTCTTCACTGGGTCCTGGAGATGAGCTGGCCCCCAAGGTGCTGGAAACTGCCAGAGGGGCTTCCAAGGCCTGGCCGGCAGACGACGGCTCCCCTGGTCAAACAGCACAGAGCCAGTTACAATCCATCCACAGCAAACACTCAATACAAACTCCCAAACATACCATCCAGTTACCCCTGTTTTTAAACACGCTCAGAATAAACTGCAGGTGCCCTTTTAAATCTTATGGGTGGCACGGTGGTTAGCACTGGCGCCTCAAAGCACCAGGGACGCGGGTTCGATTACCGGCTCGGGTCACTGTCTGTGTGGAATCTGCACGTTCTCCCCGTGTCTGCGTGGGTTTCCTCCAGTTTCCTCCCACAGTCCGAAAAACGTGCAGGTTAGGGTGCGTTGGCCATGCTAAATTCTCTCTCAGTGTTACCCAAACAGGCGCCAGAGTGTGGCAACTAGGGGATTTTCACAGTAACTTCACTGCAGTGTTAACGTAAGCCCACTGTGACTAATAAATAAAAGAATCTCCCCCAAGTGCTACTCATCATGGGTGGGTGGTAACTAAACTAATTGACCTGGGAGGCATCGCAGCATAACCTGATCCACTCTGACCCGCGCTCCACACACTTCCCCGCTGGGTCAGAGTTAACCGAGGGCCTCAGAGGATATTTGCAACGCTGAGCTGAAAAAGATCGGCGCCGAGGGAGCGCCGCACCGTGGGAGGATCGGCGCCGAGGGAGCGCCGCGCCGTGGGAGGATCGGCGCCGAGGGAGCGCCGCGCCGTGGGAGGATCGGCGCCGAGGGAGCGCCGCGCCGTGGGAGGATCGGCGCCGAGGGAGCGCCGCGCCGTGGGAGGATCGGCGCCGAGGGAGCGCCGCGCCGTGGGAGGATCGGCGCCGAGGGAGCGCCGCGCCGTGGGAGGATCGGCGCCGAGGGAGCGCCGCGCCGTGGGAGGATCGGCGCCGAGGGAGCGCCGCGCCGTGGGAGGATCGGCGCCGAGGGAGCGCCGCGCCGTGGGAGGATCGGCGCCGAGGGAGCGCCGCGCCGTGGGAGGATCGGCGCCGAGGGAGCGCCGCGCCGTGGGAGGATCGGCGCCGAGGGAGCGCCGCGCCGTGGGAGGATCGGCGCCGAGGGAGCGCCGCACCGTGGGAGGATCGGCGCCGAGGGAGTCCCACGATATCTGAGGTACCCATCTTTGAAATGGACAGTTAAGCCAAGGCTCTCTCCGTGCAATCGGATGGATGTGACAGAACTCATGGGTACAAAGGGGTGGGCAAAGATAGGACAGTTCTCCCCCGTGTCTGGGCCAATTAATTAGCCAACAAACAACATCGCTAAAACGGATAGTGATGAAAGCTCAAAAGCTGGAAGTTAAACTCTGTGACTCTGTCCACACAAACTGCCAGAACTGCTGAACATTTCCACAACTCTCAATATTTATATTGCACTTGCATAGTCAGCAGTACTCTGCTGGAGTTTGTCTGCTCACTTTGTCAATGCTGTGTCCATGAGAGAGTGCTGAGCTGTGTGGCAGATTTCTCCCACATCAGTGGCTGGAACGCAATTTAAAACATTCATCCCAGACATTCTCTCTTCCACCTTCTTCCGTCGGGAAAAAGATACAAAAGCCTGAGATTACACAGCAACCCACTCAAGAACAGCTCCTGCTCTGCCCAAGACCACAAGGAACTACAAAAGGGGGGTGAATGTAGTCCAATCCATCACACAAACCAGCCTCCCATCCACTGACTCTGTCCCCACTTCCCACTGCCTCGGGAAAAGCAGCCGGCATAATCAAGGACCCCCCCCCACACACCCCGGACATTCTCTCTTCCACCTTCTTCCATCGGGAAAAAGATACAAAAGTCTGAGGTCCCGTACCGACCGACTCAAGAACAGCTTCTTTCCTGCTGCTGTCAGACTTTTGAATGGACCTACCTCACATTAAGTTGATCTTTTTCAACACCCTCACTGTGACTGTAACACTACATTCTGCACCCTCTCCTTTCCTTCTCTATGAACAGTATGCTGTATCTGTATAGTGCACAAGAAACAATACTTTTCACTATGTGTTAATACGTGTGACAATAACAAATCAAATGTATTAGCATACAGTGAAAAGTATTGTTTCTTGCATTGTACAAGCATAACGTTCATAGAGGACAAAGGAGAGAAGGAAAGGAGAGGGTACAGAATGTCGTGTTACAGTCATAGCGAGGGTGTAGAAAAAGATCAACTTAATGTGAGGTAGGTCCATTCAAAAGTCTGACAGCAGCAGGGAAGAAGCTGTTCTTGAGTCGGTCGGTACGGGACCTCAGACTTTTGTATCTTTTTCCCGATGGAAGAAGGTGGAAGAGAGAATGTCCGGGGCGTGTGGGGGGGTCCTTGATTATGTTGGCTGCTTTTCCCGAGGCAGTGGGAAGTGTAGACAGAGTCAATGGATGGGAGGCTGGTTTGTGTGATGGATTTGGCTACATTCACCACCCTTTGTAGTTCCTTGTGGCCTTGGGCAGAGCAGGAGCCCAGACCGAGCTGTGATACAACCAGAAAGAATGCTTTCTATGGGGCATCTGTAAAAGTTTAGAAAAATCTACTGCCACGTGACAATAATAAATCAAATATAAGCAACGTGGGATGTGCAGCAGTGAAGAACGGTGCTACAGAGATGCAAACTTTTCTGTGTGCCCCTCACCTGCCAACTGGCTGTCTCTCGTCTCGTCCTGCACTCCCACAACGTCCGGCAGTGTGGCTTCAGCACAACTTGCTTGCCTCGTCGTATCTGATGGGCTGCTGTTTCCCCCGGCCATCCTGTCAGTCCCCGGCTGTTCCCGAACCTCCTCCTCCTCCTGATCCGCCCCACTGGCCTGGGTCCCACGCTCATCTGCTGGGGCCGTCGCTTCGGGTCGGACGTTGCACGTGGCGGAGTCGTGAGGGCTGCCCGGGTCGGGCGTCGGAGACGCAGGGGGTTTCCTCCAGACACCTTTCCCGCGCTCGGTGGCCCGGCTCCGAGTCTCCGTCGCTGCCGCGCGGGCGCTCTTGGCACTCGGCGGGGAGTCCGGTGACAACGGTGGCGCCTTCCTCTTCTGAACCGGCAACATGGTCCCGTGCTGGCCCGGCCGTCACGCTGTCAAACAGGAAACACATTCCCATGGATAAGATCGAGCTAGGGGGGCAGGGGGGTCAGCGCCCAGGGAATCCCGCACCGCCTGGATGGGGGGGGGGGAGGGGTCGGTGCCCAGGGAGCGCCGCACTGTGGGAGGGTCGGTGCCCAGGGAGCGCCGCACTGTGGGGAGGGTCGGTGCCCAGGGAGCGCCGCACTGTGGGGAGGGTCGGTGCCGAGGGAGCGCCGCACTGTGGGGAGGGTCGGTGCCCAGGGAGCGCCGCACTGTGGGGAGGGTCGGTGCCCAGGGAGTGCTGCACTGTGGGGAGGGTCGGTGCCCAGGGAGCGCCGCACTGTGGGGAGGGTCGGTGCTGAGGGAGCGCCGCACTGTGGGGAGGGTCGGTGCTGAGGGAGCGCCGCACTGTGGGAGGGTCGGTGCCGAGGGAGCGCCGCACTGTGGGAGGGTCGGTGCCGAGGGAGCGCCGCACTGTGGGGAGGGTCGGTGCTGAGGGAGCGCCGCACTGTGGGAGGGTCGGTGCCGAGGGAGCGCCGCACTGTGGGAGGGTCGGTGCTGAGGGAGCGCCGCACTGTGGGGAGGGTCGGTGCTGAGGGAGCGCCGCACTGTGGGGAGGGTCGGTGCTGAGGGAGCGCCGCACTGTGGGAGGGTCGGTGCCGAGGGAGCGCCGCACTGTGGGAGGGTCGGTGCTGAGGGAGCGCCGCACTGTGGGGAGGGTCGGTGCTGAGGGAGTGCCGCACTGTGGGAGGGTCGGTGCTGAGGGAGCGCCGCACTGTGGGAGGGTCGGTGCTGAGGGAGCGCCGCACTGTGGGAGGGTCGGTGCTGAGGGAGCGCCGCACTGTGGGGAGGGTCGGTGTTGAGGGGGCTCCGGGGTTTCCCTACCTGCTCCCCGGGTCTCTCCCGCCCGTTTCCGCAGCAACCGGGCTCCGGAGTCCGTCGCCCTCAAGGGGTTCCCCCGCTCCACTTCCGGTCCGGCCGGTAAGAACCTCCGTGCGCGCAACCGCGACACGAACAAAGGTTCCCGGTCCCAGGCTCAGCTGCTCCCCCCAGTGTCAAATCCCCAGCAACATATATCACTATATACCTTCAATATATATACTCATAACAGTGCTGTACCCCCAGCACTGACCCTCCCACAGTGCGGTACCCTAGGCACCGACCCTCCCACAGTGCCATACCGTCAGCACTGACCCTTCCACAGTGCTGTACCCTCAGCACCGACCCTCCCACAGTGCGGCGCTCCCTCATCTCCCAATCATTATTCATGTAAATTGAGTTTGTGTCTTTGTGCCCTGTTTTTGTTCCCAAGTAGGCTTACATTCACACTGGAATGAAGTTACTGTGTAAGTCCCTCAGGCATCACACTCCAGTGCCTGTTCGGGTACACTGAGGGAGAATTTAGCATAGCCAATGCACCCTAACCAGCACATCTTTGGGAGGAAACTGAAGCACCCAGGGGAAACCCCCACAGATTGGGGGAGTGAACGTCTGCAGAGGGACACAAACTCATGCCCTTTGGACCCAGGAGGTAAAGTGGCCACCGAGCCCAGGCTGACACTGTACTGAGACCAATGACAAGATAATCAGTTGCGTCCGCTCGTTTACAGATAACATCAGCGGATCGCCCCGGATCAGGCAGACTGATCCTGGTGTTGATGTGTGATTTAGCGTGTGGTGTGAAGGAGAGCAGCTCACCCCACGCCGCACATCCTCAGTGCTGCACTGTAGTGTCAGCCTGGATTAGGTAGTCAAGTCTTGTCCTGGCCTCAGAGACCAGATGCTTCTAACTCTCAGCCTGCATAAGTATTTATTTCAAGTCCCAGGGAACTTTTGCTGCCCTTACACTTCCAGTGCGTGCTAATGTAGAAACATAGAACAGTACAGCACAGTACAGGCCCTTCGACCCTCAATGTTGTGCCAAGCTATGGTCAAACCCAAGATCAAGCTATCCCACTCCCTCTCATTCTGGAGTGCTCCATGTGCCTATCCAATAACCGCTTGAAAGTTCCTAAAGTGTCCGACTCCACTATCACAGCAGGCAGTGTATTCCACACCCCAACCACTCTCTGAGTAAAGAATCTACCTTGGACATTCCTCCTATATCTCCCGCCATGAACCTTACAGTTGGTCCCCCTAGTAATAGCTACATTCGCCCAAAGAAATAGTCTCTGCTATTTTCGGTCTCCTCGCATATAGATGCACCATTCTGTCTGTTAAATATTCACTCCCTGATATGTCTTTTTGCCACTTACTGTAACTGCGTGTCCTCCAATTATTGGTCCCTCTTTCTTCCTATCTGAAGAGGCAGATGATGACGCAGTGGAAATATCACTCAGGGTAACGCTCTGGGGCACCCGAATTCGAATCCCACCACAGCCGATGGTGAAATTGGGCTTCAGTAAAAACTAGAATTAATGATGACCATTGTCGTTAAAAAAAAACCCCATCTGGTTCACACTAATGTCCCCTTTAGGGAAGGAAATCTGCCAGACGTCCCCAGTCTAGCCTACATGTAACTCCAAACCACATCCCCCCACACACACACACACACACACCAATGTGTTTGGTTCTCAACAGCCCCACTCTGAAATGGCCTGAGGGAGACACTCAGTTCCAAGGCAATTAAGGATGGGCAATAATATTTTATATTTCTTCTGCAATGCAGAAAGAGGCCATTCTGCCCATCAAGCCTGCACCGAATCTCCAGAAGAGAATTCATTCCGCCCCCCCATCATCTTGGTGACCCCATAGCCAATCCCCCTAACCGACACATCTTTGGACACTAAGGGGCAATTTAGCATGGCCAATCCACCCTAACCCGCACATTTTTGGATACTAAGAGGCAATTTAGCCTGGCCAATCCACATAACCTGCACATCTTAGGATACTAAGGGGCAATTTAGCATGGCCAATTCACATAATCTGCACATCTTTGCACACTAAGGGGCAATTTAGCATGGCCAATCTATCTAACCTGCACATCTTTGGATACTAAGAGGCAATTTAGCATGGCCAATCCACCTAACCGGCACGTTTTTGGACACTAAGGGGCAATTTAGCATGGCCAATCCACTTAACCTACACATCTTTGGACACTAAGGGACAATTTAGCATGGCCAATCCACCCTAACCTGCACATCTTTGGACACTAAGGGGCAATTTAGCATGGCCAATCCCCCTAACCTGCACATCTTTGGACACTAAGGGGCAATTTAGCGTGGCCAATCCACTTAACCTAAACATCTTTGGACATTAAGGTGCGATTTAGCATGGCCAATCCACCCTAACCTGCACATCTTTGGACACTAAGGGGCAATTTAGCATGGCCAATCTACTTAACCTATACATCTTTTGACACTAAGGGGCAATTTAGCATGGCCAGTCCCCCTAACCTGCAGATCTTTGGAGTTTGGGAGGAAACCGGAGCACCCGGAGGAAACCCACGCAGACACAGGGAGAACGTGCAGACTCCACACAGACAGTGACCCAAGCCGGGAATTGAACCCAGGTCCCTGGCGCTGTGAGGCAGCAGTGCTGACCACCATGCCACTGTCTTGCTTAAGTCTCACGCTTCCACTTTATATCTGTAACCCTGCTAGTTCCTCAGCGCAAGAAGCAGGTGCAGGGGATGACCATTCGGCCCATCGAGCCTGCTCTGCCATTCAATATGACCCTGGCTGACTTGGGTTCCATTTTCCCACCTGCTCCCATGTTCCAGAGACATCAAACCTCTGTCTACCCCAGGCCTTCGCAGTATTCAACAATGAAGCATCAGTGCAGACTTGGTGGGCTGAATGGCCTCCTTCTGCACTGTAGGGGTTGGAACTGATCCTTCTACATCCCTACGACTGTGACCTTCTGAATCCCCTCTACCCCAGAACGTTTATTGTACCCTTTACTTCGACAAGGCGGCCTCCTAAAGGACTCTATTCAGCCAGAAAATAGCCCACCCTCCTCCTCCTCCCCCAACCTCCCCCTCCCCCAACCTCCCCTCATATCCGTCCCTCCAACACCTGGTCCTTTTTCTCTTTCATTTACACCTCAGGGGCTTCAATATCTCTCTGACTTTGGACATTATTCGGAACATGTCGTGGTCACTCAATGGGGGGGGGTATCCAGTTGATTTTTTTGGTGGGGAGTGGGAATGAGGGGGTGGGGGGGCGTCAGTGAGAATGGCCCCTTTAAATTCCCGAAGGGTGCACTCGGCTCTTTCCGTAAGAAAGGGCTGAATTCCCGAAGCCGACTTCGTGTATTCGGCGTAAGGGTGGGCCGCTCGGCTATTTCCGGCAGCGGGGGGTGGTCGTTTCGGACGCCCGAAGCTTGGTGCCCGACTTCGGGAGGGGCACTCGGCTATTTCCGGCACCGGCAGCGCTGAGTCCCGAAGCTTGGCGCTCGGCTTCGGGAGGGATGCTCGGCTATTTCCGGCAGAAGGTGGCGGGGATCCCGAAGTTTGGCGCTCGTCTTCGGGAGGGGCGCTCGGCTTTTTCCGGTAGAAGGGGCCAGAGCCATGTATCTTGGTGCTCGGCTTCGGGCGGGGCGCTCGGCTATTTCCGGCAGGAGGGCACAGCCCCGAAGCTTGGTGCTCCTCTTCGGGAGGGGCGCTCGGCTATTTCCGGCGGGGGGCCGACTGCCGAAGCCCCTCACACCTTTTATTCTCTCTATGCAGTGCCATGAGCAGTCCCTTTTCCCCCTGGGTTCTTTGACTTCCATTCCCTCACCTCATCGTATAAACATCTCGGCGGAGGGGAACCGATTTCCGGCCGATGGGGGAGGGCGGGAGCCGGGGGGGGTGGAGCCGAGGTCCCGAAGCCGGCTTCGTGTTCGGCCAAGGAGAGAGAGGAAGGAAAAGGCGGGACGGGGAAGAGAGGGACGAGGGGCGGAGCCAGGGAGAGAGGGGCGGGGCGAGGGAGAGAGGCTTGAGCGGCGGGGCCGGGAGAGGGCGGAGCGTGTGAGGAAGGGGCGGGGCCACAGTGAGGAAGGAGGGGCCGGGCGTTGGTGGAAGAAAGGGCTGGGCCAGATGGAGAGCGAGGAGGGCGGGGCGGGGCGAGGGATGAAGGGGCGGGGCGAAGGAGATGAAGGGGCGGGGCTAGAGGGGGGTTAGTGGGACAAGGGGCGGGGCCAGAGAGGAAGAAGGGGCGGGCCGAGGGAAATGTGGGGTGAGGTGCGGTGGAAGAGGCGCGCCTTGGTGGATGAAAGGGCGGGGCCAGAGTGAGAGCGAGGTAGAAGGGGGCGGGGCGAGGGTGATGAATGGGCAGGGCCAGAGGGAATTGGAAGGACCGGTTGGTCCGGGACGGAGGGGTGGGGCGAGAAGAAGGGCGGGGCGGTTTTATGTGGTTGCCAGCGTTGGACTGCGGTAGGCGGGGCGCGGGAGTGAAGAGGCGGGGCCAGGAGTAGAAGGGGCGTGGCGAGGAGGTGGGAGCGACGTCACAGAAGGAGTGGGCGGAGCCCCTGCGGCCGAGAGAGCTCGGCACCTTCCGCCATTCGGGCGGTGGCTGGACGCGCTTGCGCAGTAGCCCTCCCCGGCCCGGAGATTGCCGAAGGCGGCGCTCGGCTATCTCCGGCGGAGCTCGCAGCGGCTGCGGTGCTGATGTGAGGGACAGAGGCTCGGAGCGGAGCGGAGGCAGCATCCAGAGAAGCAGTCAGCCTGGGCATCGCTACATGGAAAAACACTGCCCACATTTATAATCAGAACAGGGGGGAAATGGCTGAAATCACCAACATCAGACCCAGCCTGGGTAAGTCTGTGTGCATTTAACCCATTGCAGAGGCTCCCAGCCTGGGTAAATGTGTCTGTGTGTGTCCACTCAGCCCATTGCAGAGGCTCCCAGCCTGGGTAACTGTGTCTGTGTGTGTCCACTCAGCCCATTGCAGAGGCTCCCAGCCTGGGTAACTGTGTCTGTGTGTGTCCACTCAGCCCATTGCAGAGGCTCCCAGCCTGGGTAAATGTGTCTGTGTGTGTCCACTCAGCCCATTGCAGAGGCTCCCAGCCTGGGTAAATGTGTCTGTGTGTGTCCACTCAGCCCATTGCAGAGGCTCCCAGCTTGGGTAAATGTGTCTGTGTGTGTCCACTCAGCCCATTGCAGAGGCTCCCAGCCTGGGTAAATTGGTCTGTGTGTCCACTCAGCCCATTGCAGAGGCTCCCAGCCTGGGTAAATGTGTGTCCACTCAGCCCATTGCAGAGGCTCCCAGCTTGGGTAAATGTGTCTGTGTGTGTCCACTCAGCCCATTGCAGAGGCTCCCAGCCTGGGTAAATGTGTGTCCACTCAGCCCATTGCAGAGGCTCCCAGCTTGGGGGCTGCACTGTTAATCTCTTCAATACAACATTTTGCTCAGTATATGCCAGATCTGAGAGATACACTCAGCTCAGATCCACTCTGCAAACACCCACAGCGGCTGGGAGAGGGAATGTTGCATTTAGAATTCAAACTATATTGACTACAGATCCATTTGCAATGATCTCCCTCTCCCCTCCCTCCCACCCCCTGGTCCTCCCAGTCCCCCCACATCCTGATCCCCCCAGTCCCCCCACATCCTGATCCCCCCTCCCCCTGCTCCCCCAGCTTCCCCCTCCCCCTGCTCCCCCAGCTTCCCCCTCCCCCTGCTCCCCCTGCTCCCCGCTCCCCCTGCTCCCCGCTCCCCCTGCTCCCCCCTCCCCCTGCTCCCCCCTCCCCCTGCTCCCCCCTCCCCCTGCTCCCCCTGTTCCCCCTGTTCCCTGCTCGCCCCTCTCCCCACTCCCCACTGCTCGCCCCTCCCCCGCTCCCCATCTCCATCCCCCCGCTCCCTATCCCCATCCCCCTGCTCCACCCCTCCCCCCTCTCCACCCCTCCCCC